>NW_016108108.1:36159-77687 GCF_001604975.1 Cebus imitator | reverse complement strand
GAGATTTGGAGGTGGGGTGCAGAAGGCCCTATTTGAAGTGGGCTTTGAAGAATGAACAAGATTTTCCTTAGGGAACAAAATGGAAACCAGCATTGCAGGACAAGCAATCAGGAGAAGCAAAAGCATAGAGCTGTGAAAGCTCTTGGATTGTTCAGGACTTTGGTTTCTGAACTATAAGCCTGGAAAATACAGGTTACGATGGGATGGCATCAAGATCTCAATTTCAAGCTTTCTGGTCATGTACAGTAAAGCTGGGGTTAGAGTTCCCTATGTCTGGCAGTTGCTGACAAGCCCATACAGGTACATAAGTGCTTCCCAGAAAATTTCTCAGGCTGGTAGGTCCTGGGGAATTAGCTTAGTTCTAAAGAGAGGACCCACCAGAGCTCTCTGTTCAACTTCCCGGAATCTGTGAGGATAGCTCCAAACCTCACTCTCATGCCCAGCTTATCAAACAAAGCAAACCAGTTGGACTGAAGCTGTGGGGTCCTCGGGACTGAAGTCGCACCAGCATGAAAGGCAGTGCTCCTCGATCCCCAGAGAGAACACGTTGGGCCGGCAGTTGGATGGAGGGTACAAGCAAGTGCGTTTCCAGGGCCGGGAAAAGGGGATACGTTCACATCCCATTTACATTCTTCCTTCTGGCCGAGGCGGGAGGGTCGCTTGAAGCCTCGGATTTCGAGATCAGCCTGAACAAAAAAGCGAGACCCCCGTTTCAACCAAAAAAAAAAAAAAAAAAAAAAAAAAAAAAAAAAAAAAAAAAAAAAAAAAAAAAAAAAAAAAAAAAAAAAAAAAAAAGGCGAGCAAAGGAAAAATAAAGAAAAGAAAGGAAGAAAAGAAAATCAGCTAGGCGCGGTCACGTGTGCGTGCAGTTCCAGCGACTCGGAGGCTGAATCGGGAGGATCTCTCCAGCCCACAAGTTCGAGGCCGCAATGGGCTCCGATGGCGGCAGAGCGAGACCCTGGCTCAGTACATACACAATTTGCTCTGAGCCTGTGTTCCGTGCGCCCTTACTCTTTCTTCAGGTGCGCGCCTGGGCTCGACCCTGCTGAGAATCTCGGAATCACAGATCCAGCGAGTTCAGGCAGCTGCAGGTGTCGAGGCCTCCACCGCCGCGCGACTGACGCGCGGGGACTGCAGAGAAGTCCTCCTGCTCCCTTCTTTCTCCATCGTTCTTCTGGTCCCTGACCCCTTCAGGATTCTCAATCTGGCTCCGGGAGATAGGGACCCTCTGGAAAGCGAAGCATTGTGGAGGCGGTTCTGCTGCGGGTCCAATCCCGCCGGCACCCCCCAAAACCCAAATTGTGTTTTCTCTTTTCAGGCTTCTCGCCAGTCTCGTCTCGCTCCAGCTTTCTGCCCCCGCCCAAGTCCTCAGTGCCTTCGTACATTTCTCTAAGCAGAGGCCTTTCCAGGTCCACACGAAGTTCCCATCCCGAGCTGTGAGACTGGCGCCAATGCAGTCACCTTGACACCTGCAATTGCTTGATCAGGCCGTCTTTCCCCCGAGTTCTGAGGGTGAGCACCACCGGGGTGGGCGTTTTTCCTGAGTACTCAGGCCCAGGCACAGAAGAGGCATCGAGTCCACACTTGCTGAGCGAGTTAATGGATTCCTGACGTTCACTGGTTAATAGCAACCAGTGACGGAATCAAATTACTTCTTCCTTTTCTTTTGAGACAGAATCTCTCTCTGTCGCCAGGTTGGAGAGCAGTGGCGCGATCTCGGCTCACTGCAACCTTCACTGCCCAGGTTCAGGTGATTCACCTGCCTCCTGTGTAGCTGGGACTACAGGCACCTGCCACCATGCCCGGCTAAGTTTCTATTTTTAGCACAGAGGAGGTTTCTCCATGTTGGCCAGGCTGGTTTTGAACTCCGTACTTCGGGTGATCCGCCCGCCTCGGCCTCTCAAAGTGCTAGGATTACAGGCGTTAGCCACTGCGCCCGGCCTTCTTCCATTTTTGTTTGTTTGTTTGTTTTTACCCTCCTAGTTTACTGCGCAGGAATGCAAACACCAGAGAGACAATCAGCCCCTACATTGATGCCTTTGATGGACAAGATGCAGCTATGAAGCACTGAACTAATTAGCACCTAGCAGTAGGGCACCCTTGCTCTGTGTCCTTGAAGGTTAAAGCTGTCAAAAAGTGGTTAGTCTCCCTCAAGTTCGGCTATTTCCCTCTCAGAGGTCTAGAACTGGTAGGAGAACACAGTCTTGATAGTGGAGAGAAGACCATCGCTGTTGTGAGGGACTGAGAGAGAGAACCAGGCAGAGAGCCCAGACTGACAGAGCAGGTGACAAAAGAGGTGCCTACTTTGGGCAATACGGAGGAAGTGAGACCAGGAGGAAGAGTAGGGGGTGACTACAGTTTCTTTTGTTTTCTTGGAAATCTTTTTTCTTAGTAATTTTCCTAAAGTAATTTACTTATGAAATGATGTATTGCTATGAGTATTGCAACTTTTAGCATTGATGGGATATTTTTCACTTTTTTTGTGTGTGGTGGGGTGAAGGCCATGTGAAGAGAAAGCAGCGGGATATTTGTAGGTGCTGACCTTGAAGGCTGGAGAGATGTGGCTACAAGCCAACAAACAAGCACCAGAAGCCGGAAAAGGCCAGGATAGGGTTTTCCCCTAGTCTCCAGAGGGAACTGGACCATGCCCACACCTTGATTTTGGCCCACATACTGATTGGATTTCTGGCCTCCAGACTTGTAAGAGAAGACATATCTGTTGTTTTAAGACCTACAGTCCCTAATGATTTGTTACAGTGGCCACAGGAAATTATCAGCAGGCACTATGCAATAAATTCCAAACGAACAATTCAAGTACAAGAATGTGTAAGACAGCCTACTTTCCACTGTCGTATTGGATAAAAACATCTGTCAGCATTGATTTTAATGCAGATGAATGACAGAACATCAGAAACTCCAGCGCTAGTTAACTTTCTTTATTATGATCTTATTTCTTTCATGATTTCTTCACAATGCGTTTTTATTTTTGAACTCAAAATTTTGGGCCAAGGAGACAGATGCCTGTCGCCTGCACTGAGAAGAGAAACGTAAGGAACAACTTTATCATGCGTTGTGTTTTATACAGCAGCAACTACGCTTTTAAATGATTCGCATCTTGGAGTTTCACAATGAACCGTCCTGTGCCTTTTGCCCGGCGGGCATTTCTGCGGAGACCGCGGGTCACTTTGTGGATTTTCACCTTCCTACACAGCAACGACTGAGCTCTTGCGCACCGCACCCCCGTTTCTCATAGCGTCCCCTCGGCCAACAACGCTCGAAACTCGCTCAGTGGCGTCGGGGCCGCAGCCAAGCGTCACCTCCACGGCGAACCTGAGACCCACACCGTCCCCCGGGGCCCTCGGTCCTCGTGGCCGCTTCTTCTTATCTCAGACACCAGGGACCGACGCCAAGGACCCTCCGTTTCCTTCCTCATGCTCCCATCATTGCGGAAGCAACGCGTGGGGGTCGGGCTGGCGCTGGCTGCACAGCAGCCTGGAGCTCTCTGGTGGCGCTGGGGGAGCTCCAGAGCGGAGGTCACGAGAGAAGACATGCTTTAAACCCCGTAGAGCACGACATTTCCTTATAGTGAAATTAAAGAGAGACGCTGTTCTAGAACTATGGTAGCGTGGCCGAGCGGTCTAAGGCGCTGGATTAAGGCTCCAGTCTCTTCGGAGGCGTGGGTTCGAATCCCACCGCTGCCATGGGCTTTTCATTCTCACTAGGGACTCTTTTAGGAGACTCCCTTTCGAAATCCTCAGTATGGATGGCTGGTTATTACGTATCAATACCATTCTTTCCCTCCTTTGACTTCTGTTTACCAAGGAGCCAGAGATAACTGCCCCCAGAACAGTGTTCCCTCTTTGTTGAGAGGCCAGTGTACTCCAGGTGCCTCAGATACAGTAATGAGTGACACAAGCAAAAGAAACCGTTAATGGCACATACTTCCTTATTACAAACAAACAAATGGATGTCTGACTCTTGCAACCTGCTCATAACTAAAGACAGATCCCACCAATTCCCCTAAAGGAATATTATTATTATTAATTTGAGACAGAATCTTGTTCTATTGCCCAGGCTGGAGTGCAGTGGCGCGATCTCGGTTCACCGTAACCTCTGCCTCACCGGTTCAAGCGATTCTCCTGCCTCAGTCTCCCAAGTGGCTAGGATTACAGGTACGCGCCAACACACCCCGTCTAATTTTTGTATTTTTAGTAGAGACGGGATTTCGTCATGTTGGTCAGGCTGCTCTTGAATTCCTGGCCTCAAGTGATGCTCCCTCCTCGGCCTCCCAAAGTGCTGGGATTACAGGTGTGAGCCACTGCGCCCAGCCTAAAGGATTAATTTATGTTTGAAATCAGTTGCTGTTCTTCCTCCAGCCTCTCTGTAGTGTGCTCACTTCATGCTTGGAACCCTGGTTATGTGGACTGGAGGAGAGACAATCCTAGGGAAAGTGCCAGTGCCTTGCCTTGCCTTACAACTGCCAGACACATCCTGCCAGGTATTTTCTCTGCGTGCTACTCAGTACCCATGTCTCTGTGGTTTCCGGAACAGCCCTAGCCCTCCTCTGAGCAGTTTTCTCTGCTACTTCCGGCCTGTCTCCCATTCTCTAGACCTCAGCTTGGAAGCTGCTTCCCCTGGAAGACTTCTCTAATTTCTTTCTCTTCCTTCGTCTAGCTTCATAGTTAAAATTTGGGAGGGTACAGAGACGATACGCAAGGGAACAGCACAGAACATCCCTGCCCCATAGAACTCAAGGTTTAGCTTGGGTCTTATGGGGATTCACAAGAATTAGACAAGTTACTGCCCTAATATGGTGCAAACTCTACTAAAAAGGAGAGAGTTTTCTATGTGTAGATTTTGAATGATGTTCCAGATTTAAGATAATAAAAAAATAACATGAATTGTATGTTACAAGGAAGGACAGCCACAGCATTGTTCCCAGTGGTTAATGTTGAGACACAACTTTCCATGGGTCTGTTTCTGCATGGACCGTTATTACTTATCAACCCTTACAATGTATTGTAAGCAAGCCTCTGTACTTTGTTCCCCACTCCAACAACCAGTTTTCTGATTCTCCATGGACACCAACTAGTGTTTGATAATTCAATGTGACTCTGACACTAACTACAGGTAATTAGTGCAGACCCCACGTGTTATGGACTCGGACCCACAACAGTCCCCTGCTTTATACATGTGGCAAGTACCAGGCCTCCTCTACTTCCAACTGACTGGCTATAAATTGGGGGTTCCCACAAATCCCTCCTCATGGTCCATAATTTGCTAGACCAGTTCACAGAGTTCAGAAATACGATTCACTTATATTTACCAGTTTATTATAAAGGTTACAGCCCAGGAACACCCACATGGAAGAGATGGAAAGCATAAGGTATGCGGAAGGTACCTGAAGTTTCCATGCTCTCTCTGGGTGAGCTGCCCTCTCAGCACCTCAATTTGTTCACCAACTTGGAAGCTTTCTGAACCCTGTCATTTAGAGTCTTTATGAGGGTTTCACCACCATTGACACAATCCATTAGCTCAATTTTCAGTCCCTTTCCCTTCCTCAGAAGGTGGAAGCCAGGGCTGAAAATTCCAGGCTTCTAATCAAGGCTTGGCCTTTCTTGTGACCGGACACTGAAACCATCTAGGAGCCTACCAAGGATTATCTCATTAGAACAAAAGAGGCTCCTATCCCTCAATAAATTTTAAGGGATTTAGGAGCCGTGTGTTGGGACAAGGGACAAAGACCAAATATATATATTTCTTAATATGCCACAGAGTCACCAACTAATTTTGTTTTGGACAAAAACAATTTATAGCCAGTCAGTTGGAAGTACAGGAGGCCTGGGACTTGCCACGGCAATTACTACAGCTTTAGACATCTTGACATCTGATAAAGTATGTCATACTCTTTTGTTATTTTTCTTTAAAATTAACTTGGCTATTCTTGGAAGTATTATATTGCATTTCAATATAAATTTCAGAATCAGTTTGTCAATTTCCACAAAAATGTACTCAGGATTTTGTTTAGGTTGCACTGAATCTGTAGATCAATTTGGGGGAAACTGACATTTTTACAACATTTAGTCTTACAGTCTATGAACAAAATGTAGTGATCCTTTCATTTAGATCTTTTGTAATTTTTCCAAATATAGTTTTATGTGAAGCTTTTACATATTTCTTCTTAGATTCCTAAGTATTTGATCATTTCTGATGCCATTATAAATGACATTTTAAAGAAAATTTCATTTTTGAAGTTTTTATTGCTAGTGCATAGAAATATAATTGTTATTGAACTTGTATTCTGCTACCTTGTTGAATTTATTAATTTTAATAGCTAATCTGTAGATTCGTTTCAGTTTTCTTGATGGACAATCATTAATATTTTTCCCTTTCATATCTTTATATTTTTTATTTCATTTTCTTGCCTTATTGCAGTTAGTAAGACCTGGAGTACATTTTTTTTTTTTTTTTTTGAGACAGAGTCTCACTCTGTTGCCCATGCTGGAGTGCAGTGGCATGATCTCGGCTCACTGCAACCTCTGCTTCCCGGGTTCAAGTGATTCTTTTGACTCAGCCACCTGAGTAGCAGCCACATACCTGGCTAATTTTTGTATTGCAATACCAGATACACGTAGTCAAACTACAATCCTTACCAAGAAGTATCTTATCATCTGTATTAAATGAAGTTGGCATTCTTCATTTCTTTTGCGAAGTAAAAATAATTTCATCATCAGTGTTTCTGGTAAAAATTTTCTGTTCGCATGTAGAATGTAATTAGATTAAAAAAAGTGAGTTTTACCTGATTTTTGTATGTAAATTTTTTTTTTGGAGACAGGGTTTCACCATGTTGGTCAGGCTGGTCTCGAACTCCTGACCTTAGGTGATCCACCCACCTTGGCCTCCCAAAGTGCTGGGATTACAGGTGTGAGCCACTGTGACCGGCTTTTGTATGTAAACTATAACTTAGACTAACTCTTGTTTGGTAACTTCAGAATTAGAACTACAGCCTAGGGTTTTAAGCAACATGTTTTATCATTCGATTATGCACTGACCTTTGAATTCCTTCAACATTAATCCTACCATACTACTTATGGCAGAACCTGTTCCAGTTGAGCATGTCCTAAACGTAGACGTCCTGTAGCTTCTACTTGTGGACTGTAATTCTATCCTGGGATAGTTGCAGAGCAAGATTAACCCACTGCTCATAAAGTAGTTCTTCAAAATTCACGACATATCTTTTTCACCAGGTAAAAAACTAAAATTTATTCAAATACACTCTCAAAATGTTCATTTTATGTGTTTAAGAATCAGCAAAAGACTTCTGGAAGTCAGGCTAGTAATTTCTTACTGCAAGGCTGAAAGTTAATCGGGAGTTCTAAAAGCAGATGTGAGGCTCACGGCGGTTATTTTAAAACAACAATAGTTGGGCCGGGCGCGGTGGCTCAAGCCTGTAATCCCAGCACTTTGGGAGGCCGAGGCGGGTGGATCACAAGGTCAAGAGATCGAGACCATCCTGGTCAACATGGTGAAACCCCGTCTCTACTAAAAATACAAAATTAGCTGGGCATGGTGGCGCGTGCCTGTAATCCCAGCTACTCAGGAGGCTGAGGCAGGAGAACTGCCTGAACCCAGGAGGCGGAGGTTGCGGTGAGCTGAGATCGCGCCATTGCACTCCAGCCTGGGTAACAAGAGCGAAACTCCGTCCCAAAAAAAACCCAAAAAACAAAAAAAAACCCAATAGTTATGTTGAAGATGGATTGGGGAAGTGGTGTCTGAAAGCGATCTGTTTGGATCCAATACGGAGGCCATCAGAGAAAGGGATGGATGTTAGACGAGTGTCCTGAAAAGTTTGCTAATAAATTTGGAAGATTTCATGTCATGTAAATATTTAAGAAATAAACACTCTGAAAAATTTCGGCGTATCTATAACCAAATACTTAATTTGATGGAGCATGCTTCATGCTCTTCCATATATGGTTACTTGAGCAGTTTACAGTTGATTTCTTCTTATTTGTGACTTACTACAGGCACCCACCATCAGGCCCAGCTAATTTTTTTATTTTTTAGTAGAGACGGGGTTTCGCCATGTTGGCCAGGCTGGTCTCGAACTCCTGACCTCAAGTGATCCTCCTACCTCAGCCTCCCAAAGTGCTGGGATTACAGGCAGGAGCCACTGTACCTGGCCCTTATCTGTGGTTTCTAAACCTGTTCACTCCCTTTTCACTTTGAATCTCAGCAATCCTGATAAAATATGGAGAAGTATCATTCTAGCTTTATGTTAAAAAAAATTGCTAAAAATGATCAGTGTTTATAAATAAAGAACTGTTTTGTGCTGAACTGAGGTATAACTTCATGTCTGAAGGATGTGGTGCAAACATATGGGAATTGCCTAGGAAAGCTCGAGCATCTGGGGGTCATTTGCACAGAATTTACTAGTTATGTGATCCTGGGCAAGTTTGCTAATCTGTCTGTGCCTCAAATTCCTGATCTCATAGGGATGTTGTATGGATTTAAAAAGTTTAAACGTGTAAATCCCTTAGAACAGTGCCTGGAACACAGCAAGCACTAATAAGTGTTTATTATTACTATGAAGTGATTGACAAACTCCTGGAAGTAAATGTGCTCACTGAAAAAATACATACTGAATAGGAAGGTAAAGGACAATGTCTTTGGAGAATCTCACAATTAAGGATCAGGAAATCAGGAATATAGGAGACAGAAGGATCAGGCTCTTAGGTAGGAGAAACAGAAAGTAACACCAGCAACGTTATACTCAGGCAGTGGTCAAAATACTGACTACTGAGGTCCGAGAAACAGTTACTGGAGAGAGGGATTTCCTACTCTCATCAAGTTCATGGGCTCTCCACACTTGATGTTTTCTTTTCTTATGTCCAGTAAGATTTGAGCTCACTCTAAAAGCTTTTCCACACTCCTCACATTCATAAGGTTTCTCCCCAGTATGAACTCGCTTATGTCCAATCAGAGCTGAGCCCTGACGGAAGGACGTGCCACACTCACTGCAGGTGTATGGCTTCTCACCAGTGTGGATTCTTTTGTGCTGCCTCAGGACTGAACTATGATGGAAGGCCATTCCACACACCTCACATTTGTGAGGCTTCTCTCCAGTGTGAATTCTTTGATGATTGGTCAAGTTTGACTTCCCATTGAAAGCTTTGCCACACACTACACATTTGTAAGGTTTCTCTCCAGTGTGGATTCTCTGATGGACGGTAAGGCAGTGCCGATCTTGGAAGGTCTTCCCACAATCCCCACATTGATAGGGTTTCTCCCCAGTGTGCCCTCGTTCGTGAGCCCTGCGCTTACAGTTATGACGAAAGGCTTTCCCACACCCCTCACACCTGTAACGCTTCTCTTCAGGGTGGATCCTCCTGTGTTTGGTGAGTTCTGCCTTGATGCTGAAGTCTTTTCCACACTGGGGGCACCCATAATGTTTCTTCCGCGTATGGATTCGTTTATGTTTGCTTAGGTCTGAGCTCCGACTGAAGGCCCTTCCACACTTGCTGCATTCATAAGGTCGTTCCCCAGTGTGGATTCTTATGTGTTTGGTGAGGTCTGAACTCCCGCTGAAGGCCTTCCCACACTTGTCACATTCATATGGCTTCTCTCCAGTATGGATTCTGCCATGGATGGTAAGGGAATACTTAAACTGGAAGGCCTTCCCACAGCAGTTACATTCGTAAGGCTTCTCCCCAGTGTGGATGAGCTGATGCATACAGAGATGGTTCCTGGTCTTGAAGGCCTTCCCACAGTCCCTGCACTCGTGAGGCTTCTCCCCACTGTGGGTTGTTTTATGTCGGCAAAGAGCTGATCTACTGTTGAAAGCCTTCCTACACTGGGTGCAGTTAAAAGGTTTCTCCCCTGTGTGGATTATCTGGTGCATAGAAAGCTGACTTCTGGTCTTGAATGCTTTCCCACATTCATTACACACATGGGGTTTCTCACCAGAATGAATTTGCTCATGGAGAATGAGATCTGAGTGCCAACTGAAGTTTTTGCCACAACTGGCATATTTATGGAGTTTCTGTGCTGTAAGAACTCTATTACATGGACTATGCATTGAGTTTGGATTCAAACTTTTTCTAAGTACCTTCTGGTTCTTTTGTTTTTTGGAGGTCCCTTCCTCTGAGCCTTCTTTCTCTTCCCTCAGTTTCTCCCGTTTAGGTGTTTCCCAAGGACTCTCTAATTTGACATTTTGAACACAAGCTTCTCTAACCTCAGGATCCTGGGAACCAACTTTTAGGAGACTGTTAAATTTCACCCAGTAGACTTGTCCATTTTCAAAAATCTCTTGTTGTGAACTTGCCTTCTCATTCTCAGGCCATGTCTTGCCAGTTGACACTTAAACAAGAAAATACAAATGTCAGAGGAAAGGAAATAAGTCGGATGGGAGAGGTGAAAAAATTTAAGGTGTTTGAAGAGTAAATAACTTTTCCACACTGGAAAAATTACCAACGTTGTGGCCAAACGGCAGACAAGGCTGAAATGATGGTAACAACTGAGGTATTTAAAAATCAGTACGCTTTATAAAAAAATCCTTAAAAACCTTCTCCTCCTCTATAGTCTCCTAGTTTAGTGAGTGTAAATGCTATACACCTAGTCATCTAAGCCACAAGACGAAATTATCTTCAACTCCATCTCCCTCATATCTACCCAGCTAACATTTTACAAATTCTACCTGTGAAGAGTTACAGGGGAGGTGCTGAAATGCGGATGCAGTCCCTTTTCAAGGAACTGTCTGCTTTGCTCCCAAGAGAGAGTACTGGAGAGCCATATTTCTGTGTGACTCAGCTGATCTGGCTGGGGCAGATTAGATCTGTGCAATAACTGACCCAAACCAGGCTAGATTCTCTCATCCTAGACCTTAGAATTGTGATCTGAAGGTAGGTAAGGCCAGCTTTAAGAGTAGCTCAGTCTTTAGCACTTAAATTTGAGAACCAGTGGTGGTGGGACGGTATTTGGTAAAGAGGAGGGAACATGATACCATCTGGTCTGAGAAGCAGAGGTCAATTTGCCCAGAAAGAAGGAAGCTGACCCACAAAGAAGCAGGGAATACAGCTGCAGAGAGGGACCTGATGGTTTCCAGTCTCTTCTAGAGCCTGACACATACCTGCCCTTAGGTCCCATGACACATGTGAATAATAAATAAACTCACGTTTTTCTGCTTAAGCTAGCTTGGGTTAATTCCTATCCCTGGCAACCAAGGAGTCCACATATCTTATTAATATTATCTCTGAACTCTATCTCTTCCTCTTCATTTCCACTGCCAGTGCATTCTCACTTACTAAGTGCTATTCCCTCAAACATCCTTTAGTCTGACTCCCTTCTAATCCATCCTCTACACTGCTTCCAGGTTATTCTTTCTGAAAATCAAGTCTAATCATGTCACTTTTTAGCTTAAAATACTTCAATGGCACTCTTTATTTAACTAGACAGGAAGAAAGCAAAGCATATGGTCAAGACCCCTAGTTCCAGAGTGAGACTGCCTGGGTTCAAATCCTAGTTCTGACACTTCATAACTCTTAATAGCTGTGTGAACATGGGAGGATGACTTCACTTCTCCTTTCCCTCAGTTGGTTTATCTATAAAATGAACTCTAGACTATCTATGATGATTATATGAGTTGATTTATGTAAAGCACATGCCACACTGAAGTATTTTAATCAAAATTAGCTGTTACTATAAGTTCAGTTTTGTAGTTTAAATTCCTTAAGAACACTCCCGAAAAACAGAAGTCATATCATGACCTTGCCCCTTTCTACTGCTTATGAATCTCCCCAGAGCTATTCTACGTCCTTTGTGCTACTCATACTGAACAATTCGCAGTTCATATTCTTTTATTCCTCAATACTTTCTCACATGTTATTCCTTCTGCCTAGAATGCCTCTCACCTGTTTCAATTTATAAGCACTGGAGTAACTGATACACAGAAGGGTGATAAATATTCTGAGCGTTTTTTTTTTTTTTTGAGATAGAATCTCACTCTGTCCGCCAGGTTGGAGTGCAGTGATTCTGGCTCACTGCAACCTCTGTCTCCAGGATACAAATGATTCTCCTGCCTCAGACCTCCCAAGTAGCTGGGATTACAGGCATGAGCCCAGCTATTTTTGTATTTGTAGTAGAGATGGGTTTCACCATGTTGGTCAGGCTGGTCTCAAACTCCTGACCTCAGATAATCTGTCCATCTCAGCCTCCCAAAGTGCTGGGATTATAGGCGTGAGCCACTGTGCCTGGCTTCTGAGCTTTTTCTGAGTGCCAAATTGCAAAATCTATTAAATAGGTTGCAAAGAACCAATTAAACAATGACAGAATAATTGCCCAAATAGTTTGTCACTGTTTCAGTTTTCTTAAGTTTCCTAAACAGGTTTCCTTTCTGGGCCCTTTGGGCCGAACAGTCCACCATTGAGAATGTTCCATAACCATTGTCACATGGAAGATCAGAAGGGACTGAAAGCTTCTCTATTACTCACCCAGGCAGGAGCAGCTGAGGGACTCCCTGTCCTGTGGATCCTGCACACAGAGCTCCACTCCTCGCTCCAGATGAGAGATTAAAGGAGGTTTAGGAAATGGAAATCCTGGTTGAAGAGAAGAAATAAGTGTGTAGAGTAACACATAACTTAATGCTTACCCCTGATCCTTCTGTTTGCATATGGAAACAGGAAAGAAATGTTAACTTACGTAGAGAAAAGGGCTTTTCAGGGGTTTTGTAACATGTAAAAGAACATGTTTAGGGACTTTTTCAGAAAAGTCACACTCAAAGGGAAAGAGAAGGTTCTGGGAAATAGTCATTTGGGTGTACTTCCCTGTTTTTTTTTTTTTTTTTTTTTTTTAAGGAGAATAGGAGTCTATACAGGAAGACTACCAATCTTAGGTACCTAGAAGGCAGTTCATGACTGGGGGCAGAATACAGAACATGTGATAAAACAATGAGAGGCATGAGGAAGCAAAAACCCAGGGCACACAGAAGCTAAGCATCTTCTTTTCACCCAGGCAGAGTCTCATTCTGAATCAGAAAACAGCAACTATGTTAGCCAAAAAATTATCTTACTATGTAACAGAGGTGACTCAAAACTCTAATTTTTGGGTAAGATCCTCACGATAAAATATAAGGACTCTGACTTTCCATATGAGACCTCAAATACATCAATAAATAAAGCAATTAAATTAAAAAAAAAAAAAAAAAAAAGAAGATAGAAAGCATCAAGTCAAGTGAAGGGAAAGTCCTTACCAACTGATACCATGTTCCCGTAATTTTCCAACATCACATCCTTATAGAGATGCCTCTGAGCGTAGGTCAGACATTGCCACTCCCTGTCAGTGAAGTTCACAGCTACATCCTCAAATGTGACTGATTCCTGAAATAATATGCTCCTGCTATCCTGAAGGAAACAGAGGCAAAAGAAAGGAATTTGCAAGGAGGAGGTTTATAGAAGTGAAAGTCTGTTACCGTTTGCCCGATATGTACAAATGAGATGAAAGGAAGCATGGGTTTTGATAGCAAAAAATCATGAAAGAGAAAACCCACAAGTGGTTTATCATGCAACAAAATGTTCCTTATGAGAGAGAGAGAACCTTGACTTAGGAGTTGCACAGCCAGAGAATGCAGTGAAAATAAGGCCATATTTTGGGGGTAGTGATGTATTTTCAGGGAGAAGGAAAGGGGCCTCAGCTCACCTGGGCCTGGTTCATCAGTGTGATATATGCTTGCGGCAGTTTTCCTTGGCTTCCATCTTTAGTGAAGGCAGGATATTCAGCGGGCGATAGAGCTGAGGGAAGATAAACAAGCCAAGAGTCAATTTAGCACAGTATTAATGAAATCTCCTGCATTCATCTTCTCTTCCTCAAAGGTAGAAGCTTATGCAGTTCTAACCTGGGGCTTCAGGCTACTCCTTACAGTATCCTTCCTCTTCATTATTTTTCTAGTCTCAGCTTCCAGTGTTGGGCATCGGGCCCTGGCAGAGTAGCCAAGACAACTCTTAGAAGTGTACTCTCCTCCTCTCTCACCTCCTCTGTTTTCCTGTGGTCTTTGTCCTGGAATAACCTTTCCCCCTCCCCAGGCAGGTCTGGTAAAAAGGCCCAAATCAGTGACTCCCAGGTTTTGGATAACTTTTCTTCCTGTATTTGAATACTGAAGTCATTTCCTCCAAAATACTTGGGAGTAGAAGGAGGGTGAAAAAGTTTTTTTTTTTTGTGTGTGTGTGTGTGTGTGTGTGTGTGTGTGTCGGGATGTGTTGATCACAAGCATCCAGAGATAGGACCAAAGCTTATTTCTTCAGATAACTTAATAGCTGGTCCACCTCCAGCTAGTTTGTTATATTTTTTTCCCCTTATTCTTATGAGAAGAATCATTCTTTCCCTGATTTTGCACGTTTTTCCTAATTCCCTAGTACTAAGCTGTCATCCCTACACCAATATAGTATAGCACACACAGCATTTTAAAATGCAAAAGAAACTTTAGGAAGAATGTCCAAGTGTTCAGGTATAATCCATATGATTGGGTAAGAAGTGGTTTCGTATTACTAATTAATAGGGCTTTAGTTTATTTTTTGCAGGCTAGCACAATCTTTCCGCAGCTTCAATGTTTAAGGTGCCTATTTTTCTTGATAGTTTATCAACACATCCCCAAGTCCAAATCTGAATAACTACTTTCTGCTATTAATCACCAGCAGGGTCAAAGTAATCTATTGATAAGATTTAAGGATCACCCTTTGGCTTTAGACCTCCAAGACTATCATTCAGTTTTTACCAAAACCTGATTTTAGAACCAAGCTGATTTTTTTCACTGAAATTGCCCAAGAAGACTCTTGTTTCATTTCAGCCACTTGCAGCTTCTGACCAAGACGAAGGCTACATCTCAATTGTGTTGGCTCCATACAGTTTTTCCACTGTCTTGCCTAAAAGCTCCAAGTTCCTTTATAACTGTTTGTCTCAAAAAGTCTAAACTCACCTGGATAGCACACAACTCAAAGAACACAGGTTTGTGTCGTATTAATGTTACATAACAGTTCTTTTCTTTATAACATTAACACAATTAAAGCTCTCTATTGGATGTTTTCAACCATTATTTATTTTATTATGAATATTTTCAAGTATATAGAAAAGTCAAAAAATTATATAGTAAATATCCATATACCAACAACTCACATTCTACAATTTACGTTCTGCAATATTTGCGTTATCACATACTTATCCATTTATCTATTCCTCTATCTGTTCATTAACGTATTTTATTTTTTGAATCATTTCAAAGTAAATTGCAAGCATCAGTACACTTTGTCCCTAAACACTTTAACATGTATATCACTAACTGGAAGTTTATATTTGTTTACCTTCTTTGTTCAGGTAAAATTTACATATAATGAAATGCACATGTCTTAAATGTACCCTTACAGACACTGTGACAGAAGCATACTGCTATATGACTCCAATTCCTCTCCATCTACGTTGCTCCTGGTTTTTACCATATCTCCTTCACAACTGGGAATGTCTGTCACTCATAGTGATTCGTAAGCTTTACTTTTAGCTTTAGAAATTGAAAGGTCAGTTACTCCTCTTAAGTTAAAAATGAATTTAGGAAAGAGGTTACATGAAAAAACAACATAAAACTTTTTGTTAAAGCAATATACAGATATTTTGTGGGATGAGATTAATACATTTGTACTGTATTACATGATATGTGGCTGTAGATTTTCTGATTCTGAAAATCTACCACAGGAGATTTTAACACCTTTTGAGAAAAAGAGGACTGGGAGACTCAGGCATCTGAGTTGAGCAATAGCTACTATTTTCTGTTTCTAAATTTATAAAAAAGTTACGTTATATATTAATTCTCATTTATGATACCTTGTACAGTAGACATTTCAGGATTCCTCCTATGGAGGTCTCAACATTGTATCTAGAAATATATTTTATTTTTCTTGTTGCAGGTAACATATACTAAAAAGCTTACTTTGGAACGTGCCTACTCATCTGTCCAAAAGTCTATGCCTTTCTGGGACTGATTTTATGACTCCTGAATTGCTATATACCATTTCCTAGGTTGCACCTCCAACAGCAGCATTTTTTGTTTGTTTGTTTTTAGACAGAGTCTCACTCCGTTGCCCAGGCTGGAGTGCAGTTGCACGATCTTGGCTCGCTGTAACCTCCACCTCTGTGTTCAAGTGGTTCTTCTGCCTCAGCATCCTGAGTAGCTGGGGTTACAGGCGTGTGCCACCATGCCTGGCTAATTTTTACATTTTTAGTAGAGATGAGGTTTCACTATACTGGCCAGGCTGATCTTGAACTGCTGACCTCAAGTGATCCAACCACCTCAGCCACCCAAAGTGTTAGGATTACAGGCGTCAGCCATAGCACCTGGCCCACTAGCAGCTTTTATACAAATCATTTTTTTTTTTTTTTGGGACGGAGTTTCGCTCTTGCTACCCAGGCTGGAGTGCAATGGCGCGATCTCGGCTCACCGCAACCTCCGCCTCCTGGGTTCAGGCAATTCTCCTGCCTCAGCCTCCTGAGCAGCTTGGATTACAGGCACGCGCCACCATGCCCAGCTAATTTTTTGTATTTTTAGTAGAGACGGGGTTTCACCGTGTTGACCAGGATGGTCTCGATCTCTTGACCTCGTGATCCACCCGCCTCGGCCTCCCAAAGTGCTGGGATTACAGGCTTGAGCCACCGCGCCCAGCCTATACAAATCTTAACCACTTTTCTTCCTCACATATGTCACCAAAGAGCACAAAGCTTCAATGAGAAAACTACTGCTACTTCTTTTGTCACTGCTTTATGTTTCAGAGGTATCTATACATCATTTAAAAGTATCAGAGCTCCAAAAAGGTCTGCAGAAGTAAAACTGTATATATTCAAAGTTTACATGTTGGCAAAATTATGCTTGGGTATGAATTACTGAATTATACCACAAGTTTTATAAGTGTTAAAATATTATGTATAAATATGTATGCTATTTACCATATATCCCAAGTTATATACATAGTAAATGTCTGACTGCATTGAATTTCTTTGATAAACTGCTTTGTAGAATCTTTTATAAATTTTTGATATTTTTCAAAATTTAAGATACCAGCAAAAACGGATTATTTAGTTCTGCTAGATATCTATCCAAGCCTAGTATAGAAACAAAAGACTTTTTATAAATGCTCAGTAATGATCAGATTTTTGGGCTCTGATTTTCCATTCTGTGTCCTTTTCCATTTTCCATTCTGTATCCTTACTCCATTCTCAGCTGCCATGACTCCTGCCACTATCTCCTGTGTACCTCACCTCTTTTCTGAGGGAGCTGGGTATCGTGGGGGGTCCAGAGCAGCCGACTTGGTGGTCCTGAACTCTCATCCAACAGCACAGCCTATTGCAAGGCACAGAATGAATTCAGGGAAGTTATGAAGGTGAGAAAAAGAGATAGGAAGATGCAAGTAACCATATAGTTCTATCCATGGAAACTGTCTCCCAGAAATACCGAAAGAGGGGAAAAAATCATGGACTCAGTTCCTAACACCTTATGAAAACTAGAAATGGCATCCAATTACCCTCTACAACTACAAAGCTTTAATGATCACCAGCTCAAGCAGGAAAAAGAATATCTGGGAGATCTTCAACAGTATCTAGACTCGGACCCACCACTACTTGCACTGCTTTCTTTCTTTCTTGGACTCACATCTCCTTCTTCCTCCTTGTGATTTATCACAGACCCTCCTCTTCTTACCTCCTGCATCTTTTTGCCCAGGTTTCTTTAACAGTCTTCCACCGCTGCCCCAGTATCTTCCTACAGGTCAGATCGAGTTCTCAAACAAGTTGTGAAGTGGCTCCAGATGTCAGACTCCTTTGGAGAACATACGTTTTGGTGATGCCAGCCAAAGGGCTCTTCTTGAGCCACAGGACGGCTTTTGTTTGGCTTAATGTGTCAAACACTGCCCTGGATTTGGGGTTCATTAGCAATACTAGACCAGCTATGATCAAACATCTTGTTTTCCTGCATATTTGGTGAAGGGGAAAGAGAGGACTGTTACCACATTAAAAAAAAAAAAGTAGTCACTGAGAACCTGAGGCAGGAAGACAAACTGAAAATGTGAACATATCCAGAATACAATCTCTACTGCTACCACCCTTGTCTGAGCCACCATCACCTGCTACCTCCCCTTCTTCCCATTACTGCAGCAGCTTTCTAACTGGTCTCCTTTCTTCAATCTTGGCCTTCCTCCAGTCCTTCTCAATAGAGCAATCTGAGTGGTCCGTTTACAACTTGAGTTGGATCATTGCATCTCTGCTCAAAACTCTCCAGTGGCTCAACCTGACTCATAATAAAAGCTGAAGTCGTTACAGAGGTATACAAGGACCTATTCAAAGTGCACGTTACTTTTAACTTCCTCTCCTGCTCACTCTAAAGAAAAGTTCAAGTCTTAAGCGTGGCATACAAGTCTACAGCATGTGTGATTCTCAACAGCCCCGCTCCCTCAATCTTCTCCAGCCACAGCGACCTTCCTTCTTCCCTATCTTAGGGCCTTTCCATTGGCTGCTCCCTTCACCTCAAGCGCGCTCCATGGCTAATAATCTTGCCTCCTTCAAGTGTTTTCTTATATGACGTCTGGCCAAGGAGGTCCACTCTAAGTGCCTTATTTAAAATTGCAACCTATCCCCTCCCTACAATTCTGATGTGCCTTACCTTGCTTTACACGACTCCTTCTTTTCCTCTGTTGCACTTTATCACTTTCCAATATGGTGCATAAATTACTTATTAATATATACAGTGTGGGTCGGGGCGCTGTGGCTCACGCCTGTAATCCCATTACTTTGGGTGGCCAAGGCGGGCGGATCACGACGTCAGGAGATAGAGACCAGCCTGGCTAACACGGTGAAACCCAGGCTCTATTAAAAATACGAAAATTAGCTGTGCGTGGTGGCGCTCGCCTGTAGTCCCAGCTACTCGGGAGGCTGAGACAGGAGAATCGCGTCAACCCGGGAGGCGGAGGTGGCAGTGAGCCGAGATCGCGCCATTGCACTCCAGCTCGAGGGACAGAACGAGGCTCCCTAAAAAACAAACAAACAAACAAACGTTTACAGTCGTTCTGCCCTCGCCAAAACGTAGGCTCTTAGGCTCCGTGAGGGCAGGAATTTTTGTCGTTTTGTTCACTGTTCTATTCTCAACGCCTAACGCAGCACTTGCAACAGTATGTGCTGGATTAAAAATCTGCTGACTGATTATCCGAATGCACGCTGTGGAGAAGAATAAAAAGAATGGCTCAGGGGCCGCTGGGAGCAAGAGGAGGGTAGGAGGTGAGGCAAATACGCCGGAAAAGCTCATTTTGGGGCTTGGCTTCGAGGCCGGAAACTGCAGCGGACCCCCCTCGAATCTGGCCCAAAGCCCCGCCCCTGCCTGCAACCCCTGGGCCCGGCATTTAGGTGACGGGGCGGCGGCGCCGGGCTCCTCTCCGCTCAGCTGCAGATCGCGACTCACGTCCGCCCAAGCCACCGACCTTCCGGCCGACGAGACACAAAAACGTACGGCAGATCCACTTCCTAGTCCGCCAATGCCATTTCCGGTGACGTTCTAGGAAAGGCGCCAACTCTCTGGTCTACGCGTGCCCTCAGACTCTCCGCCCTCCTCCTCGCGGCTCAGCCTTCTAGGAGTTTGCGCGCGCTGAAAATCTAGGTAGAAACGGACAGAAGTTTTGTGACAAATATATGAAAAAGTTATTTTTAAATATTAGCTAAGAACACAACGGAATGTCTTTTTCAAAAGTAAGTACTATTTTAAGCCTATGCAGAAGTCGAAAGAAGAGTATAAACCCTCATATACCTATCGTTCACGATTAACAATACATGAAATACTTGTTTCATCTATGTCCATTTTTCCTGCGAAACGTTTTAAAGCAAACCCCAAATATGTAACTTTCAACTTCATTATGCATTTCTTTGCAGAAGGATATTTCCTTACAGAATCACAATATCATTATCACATTTAACAAAATAATTCCTGGTTATCATCTAATATCAAGTTCATATTATATTTCCCTAAATATATACGTATGCTTCTTACATTTGTTTTCTTTTTCATTGAGGACCTGAAATCCATATTTTAATTTGGGCATGTGTCTTAATTTTTTAAAAATTCACATCTGGGCCAGGCACGGTGGCTCACGCCTGTAATCCCAGCACTTTATGCCACACATCAGGAAGCAGATAATGTTTTTGATGCTAAGATTGACCAATGGGTTTAATACTTGATAGTTGAATCCCTCCATGTAAACTTACCCGTTTGTTTTTAATCTGATACATTCGGTCACTCATCATTTTTGCCAAATGTACCCATTTCTTCAGAGGTTGTAAAATTGTAATTTTTCTAATTCAATTTTTTTTTTTACATTTATTAGTTAGAATTCCTCTATAAAGAAAAACTTTTCTTCATAATTTTGCAATTCAGGGCTATTTGGTTATCCTGAAATGTAGTTTGTACAGAAATACAGACTTTAATTTTCAACATAATTGCCAATTTTCAGAAAAAGCAGTTGTGCCCTAGGTGCCATCAGTGCTGACCATCTTACAAAATGTGATGTGATAGCCATCCTACAAAATGCCTGGCTGGGCCCTATTGTCCAGCATTCACATCCTTGTGTAGCCTCCTTCCATAGTGTATCACGGTTGGTTTGTGTGACCAATGATCTGGTAGGAGTGATGCTAGGTGTTTTATTTTTTTATTTTTTTGTGACAAAGTCTCTGTTGCCCAAGATGGAGTGCAGTGGCACAATCTTAGCTCAGTGAAATCTCCACCTCCCAGGTTCAAGTGAGTCTCCTGCCAAGTAGCTGGGACTACAGGCACACACCAGCATGCCCAGCTAATTTTTGCATTTTTAGTAGAGATGGATTTCACCATTTTGGCCAGGCTGTTCTTGAGCTTTTGGCCTCAAGTGATCTGCCTGCCTCAGCCTCCCAAAGTGCTGGAATTATAGGCATGAGCCATTGCACCTGGTTGATGCTACATTATCTCTAATATTAGATTGTAAAATAATCTATGGCTTCTGTCTTGGTCTCTTTCTCTTCCTTTCTTAGATCACTCACCCTTGGGAAAGTCAAATGCCATATTGTAAGGAGAAACCCATGTAATGAGGAACTGAAGCCTCCTGCCAATGGCCACATGAGTGATTTTGGAAGTGGATCTTTCTACGTTAGTCAAGCCTTTAGATAACTGCAGCCTCAGGTGATGTCTTGGGTGCAACCTTATTAATGACCCAGAACCACCAGGCAAGCTGCTCCCAGATTTCTGGTCTGCAGAAACTGGGGAATGGCTTTGAGGGAGGAAACTGCAACAGATGTTTGGTTCTAAGTTTTAGGGTAATCTGTTGTGCATCAGTTGATAACTAGTACAAATTTTTTGTTTTCTCTTTTTGCATATCAATATGAACACATGGATTTAAAAAATACGTTCAATGAGTCTCAATCAATTGCAGCTATTATTCTTTTTAAGGTTCAAATTATTTCGTCTTTGGTCAGTGGGAGTCCGTTCATTTTATCTCCTGTGTCCTTTTCATCCAACTCTGTGTCTTTGATAGCTTTTTTCCTTTATGGCAAGATAAATGTTTCAGACACATTTCGTACATTTCCTGCCTCAGACCTGCAATCAGCCATTTTTCCAGGGTGTTCTGGTGCTTTCAGTGGGGTCAATACCTTTGTGAATAGTCATGGTTAACTGCTTTGAAAATGTATCAAAGTAAAATAAAATTTGCTTAATTATTTGCCCGCCTCGGCCTTCCAAAGTGCTGGAATTACAGGTGTGAGCCATGGCGCCTGGCCACAATCCCCAGATTTTATAAAATTTTATTCTGGTCTAATGGAAATTGGCATTTAACTAGAATGATCCCTAAAGTAGTAAGACTATAATTTTGTAAATTATAGTTATATAAATTATATAAATCAGTAAATACTGTGTAAAGGCACTGACTGTGCAAGGAGCTACAGGAGAGATGCTATGCATGGTCATCTACCCTTCAGGCTGACTGGGCACGGTCTTTCTTTTCAATGTTAATCTACTTAACAGTATTAATGTCCAGTTCACATATTTTTGTGCTGAACATTCATGAAAGACTGCTATACTCTTTACTGTTATAAAGATACTTCCACAGTACACCTTTAGTTATACTTTAATAATCTAGTTCCATTGAGACATTTACACTATTTGTTCTTGGCTAACCACAATCGCTCATAAAATATCTCCTAAAAGATTTACTACTGGAATTTTGCCAGGGATCCATGTAAATTTTTTCTCCCTGTTAATCCTACAGTTCACCTTCTTACTTTTTGAAAATTTGGTTATTTTTCCAAGTTGGGCATCTCTTGCACTACTCAAAAATGGCCTTGAGGGGTCCTGTGGCCAATCCTCCTGAGTTTTAGAACGCTTTAAGCTGGGCATGAATAGTTGTGCTCATTTATGGCAAATAGTTATTCTTTTACTGCCTTCCTTACATAAATGTTTATTGTACCATTCTCAAATGTCATGAGATTTGATGGAGAAATGAATGCCTGATTATGTTAAGTAATTCTCTGCCCCGTGGAGCTTACACTCAAGTAATTCTAATTAACTTGTACTTTCGTCTTCTTTGTTTTTCTCTTTCTACACTGAAGAGGATGCATTTCATATTCTAGCTAATCTGTTCCCCCAAAATGATGAGTGTAACACTGGCCAAGCTGTGATTCACAGCACAGCTTTCTGGAGTTTGCACGGCTAGACCAAAGGGAAGAGTCCTCTGCGGATCCTAGAAGGCCGAAGCACGCGTTATCATGGAGACTGCGGAACGGAAAAGCGTTAGGTTTCTTGTCTACGAGCCGCGGATGGGGTCGTGATTCCTTCGACCTCGCAGTGGAGAAGGGAGCGGCAGGTCTTCGGACTATACTTTGGCCGCACTGCGGGGAAGCTGAGGCCACAGAGCAGGTCCTCGTGGAGGGTGGGAGTCCGGCCGGGGAAGCCCCTCCTGCCGGAGCTCTGGGGCGGGGCGGGGCGTGGAGGTGGGTAGAGAGGATCCCACCTGCAGAAGCATCTTATTTTTATCCTCTTCTCGGCTGTTTTTCTCTCCTCCGTTTGTTACTCCGTCTTTAAGCCATCCTTTAATATTAAACATTAAAAAATATATTTGGCAA
Organism: Cebus imitator; assembly: GCF_001604975.1. Lineage (NCBI taxonomy): Eukaryota > Metazoa > Chordata > Mammalia > Primates > Cebidae > Cebus > Cebus imitator. The sequence continues at coordinate 54,536 of NW_016108108.1, read as the reverse complement.
ACTTTTAAAAAACATATATTTGTTATACTTTAAGTTCTAGAGTACATTTTCAGAATGTGCAGGATTGTTATATAGGTATACATTTGCCATAGTGGTTTGCTGCCTCCATCACTCCGTCACCTACATTAGGTATTTCTCCTAATGCTATCCTTTCCCTATCCACCAACCCCTGACAGGTCCGGGAGTGTGATGTTCCCCTCCCTGTGTGCATGTGTTCTCATTGTTCAGTAACCACTTATGAGTTAGAGAACGGGCGGTGTTTGGCTTTCTGTTCTTGTATCAGTTTGCTGAGAATGATGGTTTCCAGTTTCATCCATATCCCTGCAAAGGACATGAACTCATCCTTTTTTATGGCTGCATAGTATTCCATGGTGTATATGTGCCACATTTTCTTTATCCAGTATATTGCTGATGAACATTTGGGTTAGTTCCAAGACTTTGCTATTGTGAATGGTGCTGTAATAGACATATGTGTCCATGTGTCTTTATAATAGAATGATTTATAATCCTTTGTGTATATACCTAGTAATGGGATTGCTGGGTCAAATGGTATTTGTATTTCTAGATCCTTGAGGAATTGCCACATTGTCTTCCACAATGGTTGAACTAATTTATGCTCCCACCAACAGTGTAAAAGTGTTTCTATTTCTCCACATCCTCTCCAGCATCTGTTGTCTCCTGATTTTTTTTTAAATTATTTATTTATTTATTTATTTATTTTTTTGAGACGGAGTTTCGCCATTGTTACCCAGGCTGGAGTGCAGTGGCGCGATCTCGGCTCATGGCAACCTCTGCCTCCTGGATTCAGGCAATTCCCCTGCCTCAGCCTCCCGAATAGCTGGGATTACAGGCACGCGCCACCATGCCCAGCTAATTTTTTGTATTTTTAGTAGAGATGGGGTTTCACCATGTTGACCAGGATGGTCTCGATCTCTTGACCTCGTGATCCACCTGCCTTGGCCTCCCAAAGTGCTGGGATTACAGGCGTGAGCCACCGCACCCGGCCATCTCCTGATTTTTAAATGATTGCCATTCTAATTGGTGTGAGATGGTAGTATCTCAATGTGGTTTTGATTTGCATTTCTCTAATGATCAGTGCTGATGAACATTTTTTCACGTGTTTGCTGGCTGCATAAATGTCTTATTTTGAAAAGTGTCTGTTCATATCCTTTGCCCACTTTTTGATGGGGTTGTTTTTTTCTTGTAAATTAGTTTAAGTTCTTTGTAGATTCTGGATATTAGCCCTTTGTCAGATGGGGAGATTGCAAAAATTTTATCCCATTCTGTTGGTTGCCGGTTCACTCTAATGATAGTTTCTTTTGCTCCTAAGTTTAATTAGACTCCATTTGTCTATTTTGGCTATTGTTGCCATTGTTTTTGGTGTTTCAGCCATGAAGCTCTTGCCCATGCCTGTGTCCTGAATGGTATTGCCTAGGTTTTCTTCTAGAGTTTTTATGGTGTTAGGTCTTATGTTTAAATCTTTAATCCATCTGGACTTAATTTTTGTGTAAGGTGTAAGGAAGGGCTAGCCAGTTTCCCCAACACCGTTTATTAAATAGAGAATCCTTTCCCAATTGCTTGTTATTGTCAGGTTTGTCAAAGATCAGATGGTTGTAGGTGTGTGGTGTTGTTTCCGAGGCCTCTAGTCTGTTCCATTGGTCTATATCTCTGTTTTGGTACCAGTACCATGCTGTTTTGATTACTGTAGCCTTGTAGTATAGTTGGAAGTCAGGTAGTGTGATGCCTTCAAATTTTTTTTTTTATGCTAAGGATTGTCTTGGCTATGTGGGTTCCTTTTTGGTTCCATATGAAGTTTAAGGTTTTTTTTTTTTTTCCAATTTTGGGAAGAAAGTTTATGTTAGCTTGATGGGGGGATAGCATTGAATGTACAAATTACTTTGGGCAGTATGGTCATTTTCACAATAGTGATTCTTCCTAACCATAAGCATGGAATATTTTTCCTTCTGTTTGTGTCCTTTCTTATTCCTTGAGCAGTGGTTTGTAGTTCTCCTTGAAGAGGTTCTTCACATTCCTTGTTAGTTGTATTCCTAGGTATTTTATTCTCTTTGTAGCAATTGTGAATGGGAGTTCACTCGTGATTTGAATCTCTTTAAGCCTGTTATTGGTGTATAGGAATGCTTGTGATTTTTGCACATTGATTTTGTATCCTAAGATTTTGCTGAAGTTGCTTATTATCTTAAGGAGATTTTGGGCTGAGACGATGGGGGTCTTCTAAATATACAATCATGTCATCTGCAGACAGACAATTTGACTCCCTCTTTTCCTAATTGAATACACATTATTTGTTTTCCTTGATATTTGGCAAACATTTGAATAGAGCATGCTTATTGTGGGTCAGGGGTTGTTTTAAATGTTTTGTGTGTGTTAACTCATTTAATTCTCAAATAATCCAATGGGGTGGGTGTTATCATTATCTCAATTGTTAGATAGCAACCTGAGGCCTGGAGAAGATAATAAACTTGCCGTCAGTGTCACAGCTCTTAAGCTGAGGTTGGGAAACCCAGGCAGTGTGGTGCCTGCATCTATGCTTTTAATCACAACTGTAGACTGGCTTCACCAATCCTAAAACTCTAATCAGAGCTTTAACTTTTTTCATCTCTGCCAACGTCTTTTTCCTTCAGACTGCTCAGTTCTTGTGGAATATTTAAGTGTTTTTTTTTTTTTTTAGATGGAGTCTTGTTCTGTAGACCAGGCTGGAGTGCAGCGGCACGATCTCGGCTCACTGCAACCTCTGCCTCCCAGGTCCGGTTCAAGCAATTTTCCTAACTCAGCCTCCCAAGTAGGGGATTACAGGCACGAGCCACCATGCCCAGCTAATTTTTGTATTTTTTTAGTAGAGACAGGGTTTCACCATGTTGGCCAGTCTGGTCTTGAATTCTTGACCTCGTTATCCGCCCACCTTGGCCTCCCAAAGTGCCGGGATTACAGGTGTGAGCCACCGTGCCTGGCCATAATTTTTAATTTTTAATGTGGTACTGCATCTCTTCCTGGCTTCTTTTCTCTGACCTTTTCTTGCAGGCTGATTACGTGAAATGTAGAACTTAGCCTCTGAACTTTCCTGGTCTCTAAAGCCAGGAAGACCAACAGATACAATGCAGCCCCTGACTCTCGGCTCAAAATGTCAGCTACTCCGGAGAAGACACTTATCTTTGCTCAGTGTTCACAGAGGGTTGGTTCACGTGAGGAGTCCCATGCTGAGGAGCAGGGCCTCGATGTTCTACCTAGAGAGAGACAGGACTGGATGTGGGTACCTGATTCTCCTAGCAGAGAGGTCATAAGAGTGAGAGTAGAGGCTGTGTCTACACTAGCAAGGAGAGAGAAACAATGAAAAATGTGAATTGTTAAGGGTTAAGAGAAAAGGGGGTAAACTTCATGGAGATTTTTTCTTTAACCTTTTTGTTACTGACTATACTGTGTTGCTGCAGTCTTTGTTGTTGCATGCTTTTGTCAAAAAGACTATGAATCCTTTGCCTTCTTTTACAATGGAATGAAAATTGGATTCTTCCTTTCTAGGCAGTCCAGTGAGATTGCTCCTTTATCTCTCCTGGGTTTTAAGTTTAACATCTGAATAATATTTTATTTCTTCCCTTTTGATGATATTCCTACATCTAGGTTTTATCTAGAAAGGGCAGAGCTTGCCACATGAGACTTTGACAACATCCTTGGATTCACCAGTTATTCAACATGGCCCATAGTCATTCAGCCTTAAATGTCTTCTTCTTTTCTTAGGTCCTGTAAAGGAGAGGTAGCAGTCATCCTTCTGGTGATGGGGGGAGTTTTGACAGTTCAATAGAAAATGAGCTATTGCATGATGTCAAAGGATGGTACCAAGAACTTGTTTATAGATGTTACATATCTGAGTATTTTTCAAATAGATCTAAGTGAACAATGAGCTGTCTTCTAAGTGATTGTAAGTCACTCCTTACCTGTTCCTGAAGCAATCCCACCTGCTGTGGCTCTGGAGATTGGCCACCATATCTACTATGGCAGGGGTCAGCATGCCACAACCTGAAGACTAAATGGGACCCGCCGCTTGTTTTTGTATGGCCCTGAACGAAGAATGGCTTTTACATTATTATTATTATTTTTTTGAGATGGAGCCTCGCTCTGTCACCTAGGCTGGAGTGCAGTGGTGTGATCTCAGCTCACTACAGCCTCCACCTCCCAAGTTCAAGCGATTTTCCTGCCTCCGCCTCACAAGTAGCTGGGACTACAGGTGCGTAAAAATATCACAATTTATCATTCTACGATAAATATATACTTGAGTTGTTTTCAGATTTGATTACTACAAACAGTGCTGCTATGAACATTTTTGTACATGTCTTGCTGCATGTATTTCTGTTGCATTTATAACTAAGAGTGGAATTGCTGGGTTATAGACTATGCCAAACAAAGTAGTTGTACAGATTTATTCCCAGCAGCAATATTGGAGAGTTCTAGTTGCTACACAGTTGCTAATGCTTGATACTGTCTTTTCACTTTAGCCATTATGGTGGTTGTGTAATGGTATCTCATATGATGTTAGTTTGCATTTCACTGATGACTAATAAAGTTGAATACCATTTCAAATGTTTACTGACTCTCTAGATATACTGGGTTGTTAAGTACTTGTTCTTTTGCCATAAGTTTAATTGGTTGTCTGAGTTTTTCTTCTTGATTTGTAGGAATTATTTATATGTTTTCATGCCCTGAGGACATTTTAAGTCCATCCATTACTTAACCTGTTTATCCATCCCCTCTGATTTTTGTTGAGCTCTTACAGACCATACAAGTCTAGGACAAGGCTTTGAAGTAGCTACATTTTGTTCTCCAGGTAATTGTGTAGTTACCTTCCCTACAGGAGCATTCCAATTTCCCAAACCTCCTGTAATCTCCCAGCTGGAGCAAGGTCAGGTGTATTATCTTACCTCTCTGCTAGGGTATAAACTCCATGTAGGCAGGGAACTTTATCTCTTGTTTACTAATTATTCTAATGCACTAGAATCTTGCCTGGCAAATGATGAGGGTCAGAGGAAAGGGAGGAATAAATATTTTTTGAATGAAACAGATTCCTTAATTTCCATGATACTTTTTCTTGATTGTCTCCAGCGGTCCTTTCCTCTTGAATTTGCTTAATTCTTTTGGTCTCCTTATCCCTAAGTCGTGGCTGTGCATCACGCACCATTCAGGAGTCCTCATTGCGTGCATCTCCTAATTACCTATATCTTCTCCTGACCTTAACTCCCCTCTTGTTTAGCTAAATAATGTTCTGCTGTCAATTCTATGTCAACAGGATATTTAATGTAAATAAAACACACACAGGCTATTTCTGCATTCAGTTGGACATTTCAAAGTAAATCATGGGAGGGGAAAATAAATATTTGTGTTTATACCATTCTCTTGCCTGAAAGTTCTATTCCTTTTATCTCAGGAATGTTGGCAAATAATATCAGTGCTATATTTGAAATATATCCTGAAGTTGAATGTGGTGGCATGTGCCTGTAGTCCTAGGTACTTGGGAGACTGAGGCAGGAGGACTGGTTGAGCCTAGGAGACTGAGACTACAGTGAGCTATGATTGTGCCACTGCACTCCAGCCTGGGTGACAGGGTGAGACCCTGTGTCAATCAATAAGAAAACAAACACAATCCTAAATCCACTTATTACTATCTAGGTCATGCCATTGGTTGTCCCGTTTATCCTACAGTGTAGACTTCAGACAGACTCCACAGAGTAGCCAACAGTATTATTTAGAAATGCAAGTAAGGTGATGTCATTTAAAATTCTCCAGTGGCTTTCCATAACTTTTCCCCCCATTTTAAACAAAACTTTTGGTCATATTTGCTTTATCTCTTTCGGAATCATTTGAAAATAAATTGAAGATACCATGATACTTACTCCTAAACACTTCAATATGCCTCTTCTGAGAATAAGGGTATTCTGTTTGATAATCACAGTATCATTAACATACCTAAGGAAGTGACTAATAATTCAATAAGTCTAGTATCCGGCCCATATTCAAATTTCCCCATTGTCCTTGAGAACCTTTTATAGTTGCTTTCGTCCCCTATCAGTCAGATTCCAATTAAGGAACCTAAGTGAACAATGTAATCGTTACGTCTTTAGTCTATTTTCATCTTGAACTATACTGTCCAGCATGGTAGCCACTAGCCACATATGGCTACCAAGCACTAGAATGTGACTAGTTAGAAGTGAAATGTGCTGTAAGTGTAAAATACACACCAGTTTTGATTTCTTATGGAAAAAACATGGAATATCTGAATTTTAACTAATGTTAAAATGATAGTATTTTGAATATGTGGGTTAAGTAAAATATATAATTAAAATTAATTTCAGCTGATTATTTTTCAGTTTTTAGACATAATACTAGAAAAGTTAAAATACATAGGTGGCTTGCATTTGTTGCTTACATAGCATTTCTATTGGATACTGTGATTCTAGAATAATTAACTCACCTTTTTCTTTCATGACATTGACTTTTTTGTTTTTATTGCATTTTAGGTTTTGGGGCACATGTGAAGGACATTGACTTTTTAATGAGTACAGGCCAGTTATCTTGTAGAACATTTCACATACTGAATTATCAGTTTAGAATAAAAAGTGGTATTGGTTGAATATCCCTAATCTGAAAATCCATATTCTGAAATGCTCCAGAGCTTTTTGAGTGCCAACATAACTCCACAGATTGTCCACATGAGTGACTGAGATAATGACACCTTTGCTTTCTGATGGTTCTGTGTATACAAACTTTGTTGCATGCACAAAATTATTTAAAATTAAAATTATTTTTTAAAAATTGTAAAATTACATTTAGGCTATGTGTTTGGGGTATATATGACGTATAAATGAATTTTGTGTTTAGATTTGGGTCCCATCCCCAAGATATCTCATTATTTATATGCAAATATTTCAATATCCTAAACAAATCTGAAATCCAAAACACTTGTGGTTCCAGGCATGTCAGATAAGAGAGGCTAAACCTGTGTATGGATATAAGGGCCTCCTGATTGTCTCTTTCCGTGCTGCTGCTATAGGGAGCCCTTCCTACGATTCTTCCACTTCTTCCACACTGACTTCCTTGCTGTTCAGCAAACACATCAAACATTTCCATTGTAATTTTCTGGGAATTCTGTTTCCCATAATTTTCACAACACTGATACCCTTATTTCGTTTAGATCTGTGCTCACATATCATATACTCAGAGAGACTGTCTGGTCTGGCCTCTCTGAATTAGCCCTTTCCATCTCTCTCTCCATATCATGCTTTATCCTTCTTAATAACACTTATATTTGCTCATTGTCTGGGTTATAGGTTGAATTGTATTCCCTTTACCAAAATCCCATACTGATGTTCTAACCTCCGGTGCCTCAGAATGTTATCTTATCTGGAAATGGGGTTGCAAATGCAGTCATTGTGAGTTCAATACGGTGGACCCCAATCCAATATTGCTGGTGTGCTGATAAAAAGGGGGAAATCTGGATACAGATACAGGGAGAACACCATTTGAAAACAAAGGCAGAGACTGGGGGAGGGGGTGATACTTCTACAAGCCAAGTGATTTCAACAATTGCCAGCAAACCACCAGGAGCTAGGAGAGAGGCTTGGACCAGATTCTTCCTCACAGCCCTCAGAAGAACCAACACGCCAACACCTTGGCCTGGAACTTCTAGCCTTCAGACCTGTGAGAAAATAAATTTCTGATTTCAGGCCACCCAGTTACAGCAGCCCCAGGGACACCACTGCATATCCCCACATAGCACATATATTTTCTTTTCTGTTGCCCCCGTTGGAATGTAGTGCAGTGGTGCCATCTCGGCTCACTGCAACCTCCACCTCCCAGATTCAAGTGATTCTCCTGCCTCAGTCTTCTGAGTAGCTGGGACTATAGTCAACAGCCACCATGCTTGGCTCTTTTTTTTTTTGATTTTTAGTAGAGTTCTGTCATGTTGTCCAGGCTGGTCTCAAACTCCAGACCTCAGTTGATCCACATGCCTCAGCCTCCCAAATTGCTGGGATTACAGGCCTGAGCCACCATGCTTCGCCTAGCACATATATTTTCTTTTTATGTTCTCTAAGGTTTGGGATTCTTTTCATTTTCTTGGACAGAAAAGGACAGTTAGCACTGACATTGAACACTCCACATGGTATGCTCCTTTGATAAGATTAAGCAGCCATTTGGTGGCAGATTGATCACTTCGAACTCTTTCTATTAATACCTTGTAGTGGGCAGACTCATCCTTATAGGGATTTCTATGTATTCCAGGTATAGCTTTGCCTTCCTGCTAATACCACCCAAGGACTCACAATGTCATACTGACAAGGAATCTTGCCTAACATCTCAGACCAAGGGACTTGCTTTACTGTGGAGGATGCGTTAGAAAGGGCACATGATCGTAGGATCTGCTGGTCCTGCCTTATTCTACATCACACAGAAATGGCCAGCCTGTTTCCTTTCAGCTTTGCCAACATAATAATTAGTGAAACCTTTAATTATATGATATATTTCAGGAAGAAAACACTGAACGGTGAAATTTGAACTAGATGGTAGAGAAACTGGAACTGGGGAGACCAGTCAGAAAGCTGTTTGAAAACAAAGATACACATGAGTTCTAAAGCTGTGGGCTAATGTAGATGTTGATGTGATTATAAGTCTCCATTAAAAGAGTTTAGGGTGAGGTTTGGGGTGCTTTTAGATTATTATTTTTGCTAAAGAATACAGAAATGACCAAATTTATCCCTGACAATCACTTCTGACACTCTACCCATATGATGTTCCTAAGGAAGTTGAACGAAAGAAGTGATAGCCAAATGGGACTAATTATAATAGCTAATATTTATTGAGCACTTATTAACACTGTTCTAAACATATTGTGTGCTATATTTTACTCAGTCCTCCATGGGGCAACAAGCAGAAGTATTCAGAAATGATCCTGGGATCTCACTCTAGATTGCCCAGAAATGAGCTAGCTAGAATTGGGGTTCCCCCCACCTTAGAAAGAGGGGTTGCACCTAAGTTTAGCTTCATATGAGACCAGCTGCTTACACTCCCTAATAGGAGGGGCTGCAACTCTCCACAGAATGCATGGTCTCCAGGTGCTGGGCATCTGGTCTTCCTCAGATTCTCTGCTGGCATCTACACCCAGGCGGCCTGGCAATCAAGTAGTCTGCTTGTTGCCTTACTGAAAACTGGTTGTTCAAGTTTATCCTTGAGAAGACAGAACAATTGGGTCAGGACCAGAGCTCAACCTTTTGCCTGTCAAACGGCTTGGTCTTGCCCTGGGTTCAACTCTCCGTGCAATTATAAGAGGATTGAGAACTCTATGCCTCTTGCGCCTGACTCTTGGTTTCTAACTTTCCCCAGTAAATCCTATTCCCGTTCCTTAGTTCATACTATGTGATGTAGAATTTATTGCAAGGCTCATTGTACCACATCCTTGCAGCGAATTTAAGACTTAGAAATTACTGTTTCTATTTTAGAGATGAGAAATATGAGACACAAAGTCATATAGCTGGTAAGTGGTAGGATTTGAAACCAAGTCGTCTGATACCCGAACCTATGATCTCAAAACATTCTTCTTCTTCTTTTTTTTTTTTTTTTTGGAGCGGGGTTTTCACTCTTTTTGCCCCGTTTGGGTTGCAGTTGCAATCTCGGCTCACGGCAACCTTTCCCTCCTGGGTTCAAGTGATTCTTTTGTCTCAGCCTCTCGAGTAGCTGGGATTACAGGCCACAATGCCTGGCTAGATCTCAAAAACTTTGTTAAACTAAATGGAGCTACTAATTTATAAAGAGCTAAGTGAGTGCTGATAATCAAAGAATCACCCATGGAGAAGTTCAAATCTCATGCAGAATTTCAGATCTCAGTTGGAGTATGTAGCCTAGATTTAACCTCCAGTGGTACCTTTTACTTTCTCTTAAGTCTAAGGCTTGTGTCAACTGCTGGCCAGCTACAGGGAGAAAATAAGTTGAGAAAAGGCAGGAAGCAACAATGGCTGGGTCTACAGAGAAGATCCAGGCTTAGCTGTCTCATCCTCTGTGGGCCCAGAGGAGAGGAAAAGCAATACAAAGTCTTAACTTTCTACCAGATATCAAGACCTTGTCGATGTCCTAGAACATGACCAATTGGATTAATGATGGCTGTACCTTGAAAGAGTAGTGGAGAAAGGATTAAGTTGAGGCAGGCCTGGTGTGAGCAGAAGGAGTTGAGTTTTGAATGTTTACCAGTACTCTTCCAGCCCACTGTTAGAATGTTTTTTCTTTTTTAAATCATACACTCAAGATGAGCTCTATTAGTCATTTCCCCATCTCACTTGTTTTTTTATGCCTGTTAAGCAAAAGCTGAAGGACAGAAAGATCACAACCTTATTAATCTCTGGACAAATCTAGTTCAGGGCCAGAATCAGGAGGGTGAATCTCAGGAGGCTGTGATCCAACTGATTGCAAATAGGATTTCAGAATAACCATTTCCAAGATGTCGCAAAGAACTGTCAGCACTTGTATCTGTTCCCATTGCAATGCAATTTTTAGTTTCTTCTATGATCCCAAATTTCGTAAACTCACACTTTAACCAGAAAATAGGCAGAGGTGTCTTTTGATGAACCAAATAATCTGAAACCTTTCTAATAACCCTCTTGGTGTATTTTTCCAGCCACAGAACTGAGTCATTCATTGGTACCAAAGCTCACCCCTCCTTAATAGTAACGCTTTTGTGGATGGGATTCTTTCTCTCTGACACCACTTTTTCTTGCAGTCCTTTATACTCTGCCAAATACCAGTGTGGCTCCAGAGGCCTTCAATTCTGTCCTAATTCAGTCTTGCACATTCAGGCTGCGCTTCCTCAGGCATCAGAGTGCGTAAAGGTCTGTTCCTTCAGGGAACATTTTATTTTGGTAAGGCCATCTCACTGAGTCAGGCTTACTAATCAAGTCCCAGAGTGGGCTCAGCCTCTGCCCTTCAAGGAGCTTAGAGGGCTCTGGAGCTACAGGACGCCATTCTGCTCCGTCCCCGGGGCTTGCACGGTAATGACAGTGAAGCGCAGCGTGCAGCCTCCCGGTGCGGACGGCGGGCGTCTTCTTTCCTCCGCGCGGAATGTTGTCTTGCTTTTCCACAGGCGGTCGCGGGAAGACGCACAGGGAAGGGTCGAGACACCCAGGGCTGAACCGCCATCAGAGACACCTCTAAGTTACTCCAAGGCCGGAGACGCCAGAAACAGGAAGACTCCAGGGAATTCCGAGAGGAGTGGCGGCAACTGGGATCGACTGGCCTAAAACGTGGCCTCCTGCCCGCGATCCTGCGGCCGGGGAAAAGCAGACCGAGGCGCACCCCCCTTGCCTGCTCGACAGCTCCTCACAAGTTACGCGGAGGTGGAGCTTTTCTGGATTAAACCTGGGTCACCCTCGTCTCCCTTCCCCACACGGTCGCAGACTGGGAAGTCATCTTGGTCCCTGTGAAGAGCTGAGGCGAACGCCCAGGCGCCGAGTGGCGCTGAGGGAAGTCGTCTTTCGTCTTGGTCCCTGTGACGAGCCGAGAGGAATGCTGAGGCTCTGAGTGGCGCTGAGGGAAGTCGTCTTGGTCCCTGTGACGAGCCGAGAGGAATGCTGAGGCTCCGAGTGGCGCTGAGGGAAGTCGTCTTGGTCCCTGCGACGAGCCGAGAGGAATGCTGAGGCTCTGAGTGGCGCTGAGGGAAGTCGTCTTGGTCCCTGTGACGAGCCGAGAGGAATGCTGAGGCTCTGAGTGGCGCTGAGGGAAGTCGTCTTGGTCCCTGTGACGAGCTGACGTGAACGCCGAGGCTCCAAGCGGCGCTGCGGTCCAGGCTCGCGAAGGCACCGCCAGCCGGCAGGCCGGGAGCACCGCCTGCTGGGGAAGGGTTGTCATTCGTTACACTTTTTGTTTTTCTTGAGGGCTGATGAAGGAAAAAATGGGTGGGCTGCGGAGATGTGGATCCCCAAGGAGGAAGAGAGAACAGCGGTCAGGGCCTTGAACCTCACACCCGAATGGAGTTAATGAGCGGCAGGCGCTCTGATGGAGATGTAGGCTTTTCAGACTGCAAGACGTGAAACAAAGATCAGTCACTCCGAACGCAGGGCTCACTGAGATGCGACTGCCATGAAAAAGCGGCTGCGGGGTCTGGGGTCTGTCCACCTCCTTAGAAAGACCACCGTGGCCTCTGCAGAGATCCGAACAGTTGGTTATTGCAACGTGGGCGGTCAGTGCCTATACTCTGGACCATTTTTCAATAGTGCCACCTTGAGGCAGTGAGAAAATGGCCGTAGTGGGCTTGGGCTCAGGTGCTTATCAGTACAAACTGATCATTCATTTTTTGAATCTGAGATTTGGAGATAATTCAGGCAGAAGGGGATCCCTAAGTGGAAACAATGACATTTTGTCAATACTGCAAGTGGGGGATGATGAATAGACTAATAACAATAAAGAAAGCAATGGGCCACATTTATGTTCAGAATTCATGGAAATTTTTTTGTTGATTTTTCTATGTCATTTTTTATTGATGCATAATGAATGCATTTTGAGGGTACAATTAATATTTTGGTACATTAATATAATGTATAAAAATCAAAGAAAAGGATAATTGGTATTTATCTATATATATATATAAAGCAATCTTTTAGATATTTTGAAATGTCTAATAGATTATATTAACTATAGTCACCTTACTGACCTATTGAACTCTGGTCTTTTTTCTATCTAATAGTATATTTATACCTTTTAACCAACCACTCTTTATCCCCCCTCTCCCCTCCCATTCCCAGCCTCTGATGACCACCAATCTACTCTCCAGCTTCATTAGATCTACTGTTTTAGTTCCCACATAGGAGTGAGAACATGCAGCATTTATGAATCCCACTCATCATGATGAGCAATCTTCGAAGTGGGTTGTTGAATTGGGGTTGCTAGTTGTTTTGTTGAGAATCTTTTCATCTGTGTTCATCAGTGATTTTGGCCTGTAGTTTTTTTGTTTGTTGTATCCTTGTCTGGTTTTGGTATCAGGGTAATGCTGGCCTTACAGAATGAGTTTCAATTTTTTTAAAAAGAGTCTGAGTAGAATTGGTATTAGTTTTTAAAATATTTGCTAGAATTCAGCATTGAAGCTGTGAGGTCCTGGGCGTTTCTTTGATGAGAGACTTTTTATTAAAGCTTCAGTTTTATTACTTATTGTTAGTTTGAGGCTATTTCTTCATGGTTCAATCTTAGTAGGTTGTACATGTTTAGTAATTTATCCATTTCTTCTGTGTTTTCCAGTTTGCTGGTGTATAGTTGTTAATGACAGTCTCTAATGATTCTTTGTATTTCTTTGGTCTCAGTTATCTCTCTCTCTCTTTTTTTTTTTTCTGATTTTATTTGGGTGGTTTCTCTATTTTTTAGTCTAGGAAAAGGATTTTCAATTTTTATCCTTTCAAAAAATCAACTTTTCATTTTATTTATCACATATATTTTTTGGTCTCAGTTTCATTTATTTCTTCTCTGATATTTATTATTTCTTTCCTTCTACTAATTTTGGGTTTGGTTTATCCTTGCTTTTTGAGTTCCTTGAGATGCATTCTTAGGTTGATTATTTGAAGTTTTTTACCTTTTTTAATGTAGGTGTTTATTGCTATAAAATTATTGTTTATTCTATATTCTATAGGCTTTGGTGTGTTGTACTTCTACTTTCACTTGTTTCGTGAAATTTTAAAAACTTCTTCTTAGTTTATTCATTGACCCATTGGTTGTTTAGGAGCATGTTGTTTAATTTCCATGTGTTTGTATAGTTTCCATGGTTTCTCTTGTTATTGATTTATGGTTTTATTCCTTGTGGTCAGAAAAGATACTTGATATAATTTTTAATTTTTTGAATTTGTTGAGACTTCTTCTGTGGCTTAAGATATAGTCTGTTTTGGAGAACGTGCCATGTGCAAGTGAAAAGAATGTGTACTCTGTAGTAATTGGGTGAAATGTTCTATAAATGTCAGATAGGCCTACTTGTTCTAGTGTGTAGCTTAATTCCAATGTTTCTTTGTTGATTTCCTGTCCGGATAATCTGTCCTTTACTGAGAGTGAGGTGTTGAAGTTTCTACTCTTATTATATTGCAGCCTATCTCTCCCTTGAGATTTATTAATTTTTGTCATATATTTGGATGCACTGGTGTTGGGTGCACAGATATTTATGATTTTTACTATCCTCTTGATGAAATGACTCCTTTATCATTATATGATGACCTTTTGTCACTTTTTACATTCCTTGACTTGTAGTCTATTTTATCTGGCATAAGTATACCTAATCCTGTTCTTTTTGATTTCTGCTTGCATGGAATATCTTTTTCCATGAGAGGCCCATCCATTACAAGGTTAACATGAATAAACTGGGCAGAGACAAAGGGATGTGGGGTAAACAGACTTAAGCTGGGAAAAGCATCTTCCCTATTTTCTTTCTAGCTTAATGGACCAGCCAGCTGCCTTTGGCCTGCCCCAATAAAACCTTTTTGCCTTTCAAAAGGTTTGAGACTCGTCTATAACTTTTCCCAATCTTTAATGTTTTGCCAGCCACCCTCAGTGAATATCAACATTTCCCTCCTTGTTCTCAACAATGTTAGGCTTTGTTTTCAACAATCTGGCCACTGATGCATTTCTTCCTTGTTTTCAACAATCTGGCCACTGATGCGTTCAGCTATGGGTCTGTCAGGTGATGCTGTCATTGCTTTTATTCTGGTTTTGCATCCTAGGATTAATAAATAACATAAGACAGTTATAAGTACAATTAGCAACAGTATTTTCCAGTCAAAGAGCAACTCCCAGGAATGGGGGTCTAACCAGGAAGAGATTATCTTGCACACCTTCCCATATTTTTTGGCCAGATTATTTACAAAAGCAGATTTTTGTACTGACTCAGTAATAGATGCCACTGCAATGCTGGCTGTAGCCAGGATGACTATGGCTGAGACTATAAAGGCCATAAGTGTAACTATGAATCTTTTGTATCTGACCTGTAGTATTACTTGGCATTTCAGTTTACTTATGCCATTAATGAGGAACTATACTGGGGGTATGTTAATCTCTTTTAGTTAAGGAGTTGTGTTGTTAGAATCTGTGAAGGGTGTGTTAGTTTCAGTAACTAGGGCAGAAAAAGTAGCTTAGAAAATGAGCTTGATAGAGTGTAGCAAGTACAGGTTGCAGGCAAAATAGAAGAATAAAAAATAAACAAATCCTAAGTAAGCTTCGCTTAGCTTTCTGCATTGTCCTCCTCAGCATCCCTCAGGTGACATCTGGGGCTTGTGTGGTCTGAGGAAGCTGCATCGTCCTGCAGGATCTCTCTTAGGCTGGCTTGAGTTTTTTCTTCTTTTCATCCTTTTAATGAGGATGCAGTCTCTTGGCTGGTACTGGTGTACTGGAGATTCTACAAGTTGTGCCTGTGCTAAGAGACTTTTATAATCTTGTAAAAGAGCAGGTTAGTACTTTAAAAACAACTTGTTGTGCTTTATCTTAAAGTCCAGTTCACAGAAAAACTGGATGATATTTCTTTAACTTTTAACCAATATGTTTATGCACCAAATTTCTTTTACAATTAATGTTTTAAAACTTGCTTAGACTTTCAAAACAAAATTTATACAATCTACTTGCATAAATTCCCTTTTATAATATTTTTCTTTCTTTATTTTTTCTTTAATCTTTCTGTTTTTGTCTGTTTTGGTTAAGCAGTGATGTTATTACTTGTAAGTCTGCTTGCTTATTGCCATAAGCTAATAGGCAGTGAGCTGTGGGCTCTAGATTAGACTTAATTAAATCTGTGTCAAGATTTTGTAGTAGAGAAACTGAGTAAGCCAAGTTACTTACTATATATGTGGGCTGAACGGAAAAGTGTTTAATGCCAGAATTAGGGCTCCAATCTCAGCTCTCTGACTCCTAGTAAACTTACAGTGATTGAATTATGTGGTCCCTACCAGTCTGCACCTTTTCCTTGCTTACTTGACTTGTAAGTAAACAGTGTTAAAGCATTAGGTATGGAAAAGTGCAATACTGCTTTCAATTGCTTTTTCCTTAAAGGAATCTTGATGATATCAGGATTATAACTTAGCAATTGACCATATGATTCATTAAAATATTAAGTTGAAATTGGTAACATGAAATTTAAAAGAAAATCTGAAAGCATCTCTGAAAACAGAGATTAAAAGAATATACTTTAACCATGTGCTTAAAGTTGCAGGCAGAATAGCTTAAATCTTACATTTGTGTTTTGAGGGTGACCAAATTTATGGACTTTAAACTGGCAAACAGTTCTGAAAACATTGACTTACTAGCTGAGCAAAGACTATCTCTAATTAGTTTTTCATGCATATGTTTTACCACACTTACATACAAATTCCTTCTTTCACTCTCTGAGAAATGGGCACATTTTTATTTCTTAATTCAACAAACACTGTTTAAGTTGGCTTAAAGTTTTCCTTTAAAGGAATTTTTACATGCTTAGCTTTTAATTGCCCTTTAACTAATATGTGGGCCTTCCTCTATAGCTGATTGAAATTTATTATTTAAATTTACAAAATGAAAGGTAAATAAGGCTTGTGCCAGTAGTGTTGCCTTTTAAGATGGAAAACAGGTTTTGCAACTTATCAATCACTTAGGAAAATTTTTCTACTGAGGAGAAAAGCTATATGGCTGACTTTTAATTGCTCCTTACTGATTCATGGACTAGCTGTAATTTTTCCCCCTTCAGAGGTTACTGTTTTACTTAATTTGGATTTTAAAAGAGCTTAGTTAAGGGTAGGGTTGAAATGACAACTGTGGCTAATATCAGAAAAAGGTTTTACAAATCCTTACATTTTACTTAAATCTTAGCAGAGAATTACAATTTGGTATATTGCTTGTATACAAAGAACACATGAAGTTTCACTGTGGGACACCTGCAGAGAGCAGCGGCAGTGGTGCTGGTCCTGGGATGACAGCGCTGCTGGCCCCGCCCAGGTGCTGCTCGCTGCTTTAGCTGCTGGCCTTGGGTGGAGCTTCCTTGCCAGAGCCTTTTTCCCCTTTTTTTCTTTTTCTTGGCCCTGGCTCCGGCCTGTAATGTCTTTTTTCTTATTCTTTTATAAACATACAGCTGATTGCCTTGCCAATGATTAATTACTTGACAGGCTAAGAGTTCTTTTTGTAATGCTGCTTAAAACAAATTCCTATAGCTGTAGCGTCTTCCTTGTCCTTTTCCCTATTCATTTCTACTAAAAATAGAAAAACTAGCTGGCATGCTGGAGGGCGCCTGTAATGCAAGCTGCTCCGGAGACTGAGGCAGAAGAATTGTTTGAACCCTTGAGGCGGAGGTTGCAGTGAGCCAAGATCGTGCTGTTGTACTCCAGCCTGGGTAACAGAGCAAGTCACTGTCTCAAAAAAAAAAATAAAAAAAAAAAAAAAAAAAAAAAAAAAAAAAAAAAAAGGAAATTTTAGAAGAATTTACTGGATGAACTACCTTGGTATATTCTCTAGTCTTGTGTTATCAATTGCAAGGTAGTTTATGTTTAAACTTTTATATTTTATATAGTCAATCAGTATAGTTAACTGTGAAAAGGTCCTGTCCACATCATGACAACGTATATAAATATTTGCAAACCTCTTCATCTATACAATGGAAAATTTGTAAAGTAAGTGTAGTTTTGTGTGTTTTTTTGTTTTCTTTGTTTGTTTGTTTGTTTTTTGAGACAGACTCTCGCTCTGTCACCCAGGCTGGAGTGCAGAGGCACAATCTTGGCTCACTACAACCTCTGCCTCCTGGGTTCAAGCAATTCCCATTCCTTAGCCTCCTGAACAGCTGGGACTACAGGCACGTGCCACCATGCTGGGCTAATTTTCTGTATTTTAGCAGAGACAGGGTTTCACCATGTTTTCCAGGATGATCTTGAACTCCTGACCTCATGATCCTCCTGCCTCAGGCCCACTAAGTGCTGGGATTATAGGCATGAGCCACTGCGCCCGGCCATAATGTAGATATTTAAGCAGATGAATTATTAATATTTAAGTATTGAAATTGGTGAGGGAATGTAATTGTGTCAGATCTCTAGTATGGGACTTGGGGCTCCCTCTGTAGCCTCCTGCTGGATGGCAAATTCTTGGCCTATGGAGACGGAAGAATAAACTGTCTCCTTTATTGGAAACTCTAGTTCAGCAGGAAAGTCCTCATTTCAGAATTTACTACTTCCTCCCAGGCATTTTTTTTTTTTGAGATGGAACTTCATTCTTGTTACCCAGGCCATGGTGCAATCTCAGCTTACCACAATCTCTGCCTCTTGGGTTCAAGCGATTCTTCTGTCTCAGCCTCCTGAGTAGCTGCAATTACAGGTGAGTGCCACCATGCCCAGCTAATTTTTGTATTTTTTTTTTTT
>NW_016108108.1:34146-36119 GCF_001604975.1 Cebus imitator | reverse complement strand
ATTCTCCTGCCTCAGCCTCCTGAGTAGCTGGGATTACAGGCACGCACCACCATGCCCAGCTAATTTTTTGTATTTTTAGTAGAGACGGGGTTTCACCATGTTGACCAGGATGGCCTCGATCTCTTGACCTCGTGATCCACCCGCCTCGGCCTCCCAAAGTGCTGGGATTACAGGCGTGAGCCACCGCGCCAGGCTAATTTTTGTATTTTTAGTAGAGATGGGCTCTCATGTTGGCCAGGCTGGATTAGAACTCCCAACCTTAGGTGATCTGCTTGCTTCAGCCTCCCAAAGTGCTGGGATTATAGGTATGAGCCATTGCATCCTGTCACTCCCAGACATTTTGATTTCCTTTCTTATTTTCTTTTTGAGATGGGATCCTGCTGCGTCAGCCAGGCTGGAGTGCAGTGGTTTGATATCGGTTCACTTCAACCTCTGCCTCTGGGGTTCAAGCAGCTCTCCTGCCTCAGCCTCGCAGGTAGCTAGGATTACAGGTGCAGGCCACCAAGCCTGGATAATTTTCATATTTTTAGGTGAGATGGGGTTTTGCCATGTTGGCTAAGCTGGTCTCAAACTCCTGACCTTAAGCGATCTATCTGCCTTGGCCTCCCAAAATTATGGGATTACAGGCAAGAGCCACCATGCCCAGCCTTTCTTTTTTGAGACAAGGTCTTGTGCTGTTGCCCAGGCTGGAGTACAGGGGTACAATCTAGGCTTACTGCAACCTCCACATTCTGGGTTCAAGCAATCTTCCCACCTCAGCCTTTCAAGTAGCTGAGACTACAGGTGTGTGACACCTTGCCTGGCTAATTTTTGTATTTCCAGTAGAGATGGGGTTTTGCTGTGTCATCCTGGCTGCTCTTAAACTCCTGGAGTCAAGTGATCCACCTGCCTTGGCCTCCCAATGTGCTGGGATTACAGGCGTTAGCTACCATGCCCGGTCTATTTTTAACTTTTTGAGGAAATAGCAAACTATTCAAAATAGGCTGCACCATTTTATACTCCATGTACAGTATTTAAGCGTTGTGATTTTTCTCCAACCTTGCCAACACTTGTTATTTTTCATTTCTTGGATTATAGCCTTTCTACTATGTGTGAAGGAGTTTGTCATTGTGGTTTCAGTTTAGATGGTCATAATGATAATGGTATTGATCATCTTTTTATGTGCTTGTTTTCCATTCACATGTCTTTTTGGAGAAGTATGTGTTCAACCATTTCTCCATTTTGTAATTTGTTTGTTTTTGTTGTTGAAAAAACAACAAAAACAAACTATACATTGTGATT
Source organism: Cebus imitator (assembly GCF_001604975.1). NCBI lineage: Eukaryota > Metazoa > Chordata > Mammalia > Primates > Cebidae > Cebus > Cebus imitator. The sequence goes on along the minus strand of NW_016108108.1, from coordinate 34,838 downwards.
AACAGACTGTTAGATATATAATTCACAAATATTTTCTTCCTTTCTTTGGGTTGGCTTTTCACTTTCTGTTTTTTGAGACAGAATCTTGCTCTGTTGCCCAGGCTGGAGTGCAGCGAGTACAATCTCGGCTCACCACAACCTCCACCTCCTGGGTTGAAGCAATTCTCTTGCCTCAGCCTCCCAAGTGTCTGAGATTACAGACTCCTACTACCATGCCCAGCTAAATTTTTGTGTTATTTTTTCTTGAGAGGGAGGGTTGCTCTCTCACTCAGGCTAGAGTGCCTTAGTGCCATCTTGGCTCACTGCATCCTCCAGCTCCCGGGTTCAAGCAGTTCTCCTGCCTCAGCCTACTAAGTAGCTGGGATCACAGACACATGCTACCATGCCCTGCTAATTTTTGTATTTTCACTAGAGACCGGATTTCTGGTTTCTCCATGTTGGTCAGGCTGGTCTCGAACCCCCAAACTCAGGGTTAGGTTTAGGGTTAGAGTTTAGGGGTAGGGGTAAGGTTAGGGTTAGGGAATTATTTATTTATTTAATTTTATTTTTTTCCCATTTATTTATTTTATTGCATTTTACATTTTGGGGTACATGTGAAGAACATGCAAGATTATTGCATAGGTACACATGTGGCAGTGTGATTTGCTGCCTTCCTCCCCATCACCTACATCTGGCATCTCTCCCCTTGTTAT
>NW_016108108.1:11180-28016 GCF_001604975.1 Cebus imitator | reverse complement strand
TTTAAGTTGGTGTTCCAGTCGCCTGTTGAAGAGGTGCTGCGGTGTGTGTTTTTTCCCGTGCGACAACTCACTGTGCTGGCTTAAACAGCAGCACTGAGATTTGTGGTGCTTTTTTTGCCCTGGAATCTACTGTCCTGGCTCCCTGCTCAGTCCCCTTTTTAAACAGACGAATGGGTGACTTCCCGTGGCTCCAATCGCCAGCCAAAAGGGCACCCGGACCAGTGTATTTTGCACGGAGAACCACTGCTCCAGGGCGCCGACAAAGCAGCCGTGTGGGGCAAAGCGGTGGTGCCGGCCGGCACGCGCTGGCTGAAACAGCCGTGCTGGCGACCCGTGGAGCTCCTCCGCCTGGGAATTTCCTAGTCTGTGGGCAATAAAAATGCGGCGTCCACTCACCCTCTGCGCTTTCACTGGGAGCAGCAATCCTGAGCTCTTCCTAAACAGCCATCTTGGATCCAGGCATCCTATTTATTTATTTGTTAAGTTAGAATCGGGACAGGTACGTTTCTGCCTTACTTTTGCATGTTCATTTGCATGCTAATTTATGTTTTTGCATATTAATGGTTATATTTTCATTGTAGGGCTTGCATGGGAACCCTAGCCTGCCCTAGGCGCTAGGGTTATGGTTAGGGTTAGGGTTCAATTAGGGTTAGGTGTTAGGATTGGGGTTGGGGTGGGGGTTAGGCTTAGGGCTAGGCTTAGGGGTTAGGGTTTAGGGGTTAGGGGTAGAGTTTAGGGGTACAGTCAGGGTCAGGGTTGGGTTCAGGGTTAGGGTTAAGGGTTAAGGATTAGGGTTAGGGCTAGAGGGTTAGGGTTACAGGGCTAGGGTTAGGGGTTAGGGTTAGGGGTTAGGTTTAGGCTTTAGGGTCAGGTTCAGGTTTAGGGTTTAGAGGTTAGGGTTAGGGTGTTTGGGTTAGAGTTAAGGTGTTAGGGTTGTGGTTAAGGATTAGGGTTGGGGTTGGGGTTAGGATTAGGGCTTAGTGTTGAGGGTTACAGCGTTGTGGTTAGGGTTGGGTTAGGTTTAGGGGTTAGTGTAGAGGCAAGGGCTAAGAGATTAGAGTTAGGAATTAGTGTTAAGGTTTAGAGTTTAGAGTTTATGGGTAGGGTTAGTGTTAGGGTTAGATAGGGTTTGGGCTAGTATTTGGGTTGTGGTTAGGGGTTAGGTTTAGGTTTAGGGTTAGGTTTGGTGTTATGGTTAGTGTTTAGGATGAGGATTATGTTTGGCAGTTAGGGTTAGGGTTAAAGGTTTAGGGTTAGTGTTAAGTTTAGGGATTAGGGTTACCATTGGGGTAGGGTTAGGTGTTAGGTTTAGGGGTTTAGGTTTAGGCTTGGTGGTTAGGGTTAGGGTTTAGGGTTAGGGCTGGAGTTGGGGTCAGGGTCAGGAGTTCAGGGTTTGGGTCAGGGCCATGCTGGGAAAGTAAGTTGCTCTGGCTGACTTTTGAGTACTGTGAGTTCAACAGTGTTGATGCCAGCGTGGGTATTACTTGACTGGGGAGTAGGTTGGCTGAGGGCCAGGGTGGGCTAGGGTAGGGGGTAGTGTGGCCAGGGAACTTGAATCCCTGGTGGATTTCTGATTCCTGTGGTGAGAAGGAAAACAGGACCTGGAGAGGTGGACACAGAGGCAGGCCTACTGACTACTTGTTGCTGGCAATCAGAAAGCTGGGGGTCTTGGTGCAGGCAGCGAACAGGCTTCTAATGTGAGGTTCAGTAGTGCCAGCAAAGTGGGGGAAACTTTCAGTATTGGGCTAGGTCAACACTTCGGCTGTATTTCTGTTCCCTTTGCACAGCTTGAGGAAATCGATTGGATAGAATCGCACATCATGCAGTGGGCAGATGGCAATAAGTACCCGTGGTGAACAAGTTTCTCCTGCTAATTGGAGATCATTAGAATTGAATTCAGTTTCTCTTAGAATATGATCAGGTATAAACCTCAGTTAAACTTTTTCTGAAAGAGGGAGCATCCAAAGACAATGACTGAGCTATAGAGAGTAAGAATCATACTAGAGTTGAATTGAGTCAGGTTTAGGAAGCAAGTTGATTGCATCAATTAAGCAGGCTCTTTTCAATTTACCGACACTGGGGCCTTCGGTTTTATTCAGTATAGCATGCCAGTATTGGAGTATCCAAAGGCCTTTCTAGATGGAGACAGAATAACTGAATTGAACATCCAGTGTGCCTGTAAATATCCAGGCTCAGGGCTGTGAAAACCCTTCTGCTGGTTATGTTCAGGGTTAAACCCCCTGAAGTCTCTTGTGAGGACTTCAGTGCATGCTGGGCTCCTGGGCAGCACCACGAATGCCTTTACCAAGACATGCCAACTTGTATCCCAGAATGAAGCAGATATGGCTGTGTCGTGGCCCTTGCTCCCTACCACACAGAGCATCACAGGGCTGGCCCATGCTGTTTCCAGAGGAGGGTCGCTTGTGTTGAGAGCTCTGTGGACCCACACCCTTATTGAACTCCTCACAGTTCTTGGGGTTGCTCAGCCTAGACTTGTACCAAACGTGCCCTGAAGCAAAGCCCCTGCGACTGCATAAGCCACTTGGCCACAGTCCTCCCATGGAGGCCTCTGTGACTGCTCAGTGGAGAGGGCAGGTCATGTGTCCCCACTTAGGTCACACAGTGAGAAGGAAACAACAGATATAGCCTCTTGCTGATAATACTGACTCTGGCCCGTGTTTGCCTTGCCCAAGGCAAAGAGGAAGGTGAGGTTGGCTTGCCAAGCCCTTGAGCAATGGGAGTGGGGGTGGGAAGGGGATGAGCCCCTGCAGAGAGTTGGGTTGTGTCCTCCAGGAACAAAAGGAGAGGTGAAGGCATCACCAGAGGCCCTGTGTTTCCATCAGGTTCCCATGCTTGTCAGGGCTTCTCTCTTGAGTCACTGATAGGAGATGTGAATTATGCCCAGAGATGTCTCATCTTGAGGAAGGAAGACCTTCCTTTTGTTCACTTTCAGGACTCTTAGTGCCATATGAAGTAGTAAAAGGCAGTCTTGGCCAGATCAGTGTTACATTGATTCTAAAATTACAGTGTCCTTGTTAGACATCTGTTTTAGGTGCTGAAGTGTGTTTTAAGAGTGCATTGAGAAAAAGGAAGTATTTCTTCATTGATTTAAATCAGTATTAATAGTATATGCCTAATAAAAAAAAATTTGCACAGGTAAATTCTCTCACTTGTGAATGGGAGAAGCTGCCCCAGGAGTCTGTGAGTGAGGGTGGTGTTCTCTGAAACCTGGCTCTAAAAGATTTTGTTGTTGGTAGAAATACCAGGGGTTGAGGAAGAAGGGAGCTAGCATCTGCTAAAACTTGCACGTGAACGAGGGTTGATGTGATACACTATGGCCTAGAGAAGGCCCAGGTGAAAATCTGTGGAGTCTTTCAGAGCTGAGCAGACAGGTGCCCAGCAGAGCCCGGGGCTTGCTGCCTTTTCAGTCATTCCTGAGCCCTTCGAAGGGAGACCCAGACACTGCACGCTGTGCTTTGGACATTCTGGCCTGGTGTGTCTGAAGGTTGCCTCAGTCCTCATGGTGCAAACACGGTTTATCTAGGAAGTCACATAATGACACTGAAATCCTGCAGACCAGAATCCATTTGTCAGCAGGAGCAGCAGCCCAGCACCAGCGTCTTCCGGCTCCTCTGAGAGCTGCCTGCATTGGGCGACGGGAGCCATGCCAAGGGTCCAGGCTGCTTTAGGCCATCTGGGCCCCACTTGTCAGGGGACAGATGGTTTTTCTTTATTGTAAAATAGTGGACTTTTAAAACCTGTTGACTAAGCAGTAATTAATTTATATTTGTGAAAAATGCCACTGTCCTAGTGATTTCTGATGTAAATACTGTTGTTTATACAGTATGTATTAACTTTTCTTACATTGTAAAACTGCTGTACTTTTGATTCTTGTATATTAAAAGGTGTTACTGAGGATTTTTAGAATTGGGCTAACACGTTGCGTTGCAGTGCATTGTGGCATGAGCTGTGTGCCTAGAGATACCGCCTGGTCTCCCTTCCTCAGTTGCTGGGTCACATCTAGATTTCCTGACAGCTTGTGAAGAAAGCTGCATTTCCCTCTACCCAGTAGAGTGGCATTGTTGCGTTCAAGCCTTAACACCACAGGTTTCTAAAGCTAGTCCTGAGCACACCGCTGCTGAGGTTCATAGTTCCCTGGTTGAGCAACTCCAGGCCATGGCCCACAGCTCCACACTCGAGGGAGGACTGGAGTTGCTGAAACCTGTAGTTAATTCCCCTGGGTTAGTGCTGCCTGGGAGGATCCTGGGATACCTGGAGTGGGGGCACACCCTCTTTGTCCTGAAGGAAATAAAAACACCATGTCTGCCAGCCTGTAGCTTTGAGGGTAATTTAACAGATGGGCTATGGGGGGATGGCATTTTATAATGGAAAAACCGACACAAACGTTAGCTCTAGCATTCTGGCTCGGGGAAGGCCCAGCTCTGCTGCAAACCAGACAGAGGAAGGGTGGCACAGCCTGTGGGTGGAGAGCTCTGTCTGAATAGGGCTTGAAGTTTCCCAGATTCACAGTTTTCACTCATGTTTTGGTGACTCTGAGACCAAACTAAATCCCTGTGAAGCTCTTAAGTCTTGATACCAAATAAGCCCATATGTCTACTCAGAGCTGAGGGTCAACTCCTGTGACTGCTGTCAGCCCAGAGGACTTGGATATGGTGGTCTGCAGGAGTCCATGGCGGTCCTTGACAGTTCTGGCCTGTGCTGGAGCCGGAGGCTGGGGTTTCCAGTTCACGTAGTTCTTGAGAAAGATGAAGAAAAGCTTAGAGCTCTTCGTGCCCATAAAGAAACAACTCACAATCATGTTGTAACTCATGACTCAACTGGAACAATTGGGGGAAACTTTAAGAACAAGTACTGCAATAATCAGCTTATTATGATTCACAGTAGCAACAAGCCTTCGAAACTGCCAGCTGCCAAAACACCTGTCTTTTACTGGAAGCGACCGCCCAGATCCTCCCCTCTCCCTCCTCCCTGGTGGGGCCTCACAGGCCTGACATCACAGCAAGCCCTCAACTAGTGCCAACAGAAAGGTCATTTACTGAAACCCAAGTCCCTGCAGTTTGCCAGACCAGAGACTGCTCCAGATTGCAACCTGTGGCTTTTAAATGAGCAGGACATGCTCTGACATAAGGCTTTGCCTTAACTCAAGCCCCCTGCACCGGTCCTGTCCGTCATCTCTTATGGGACTCATTTGTTCTCCCAGTGAAGTATTGAAATTCGAGATTAAATTAACACCAAGACAAAAGTATGCCAAATTGCAGGGTCTTTATTGCCAGCGACCACAGAGGACTCACTTCTCTCCAACCTGTGGCATCAAACTCAGGGAGAGCAGAGTTTTTAAGCTGAAAAACCACATCCTGGTTTTAGGACCCAGAGGGTGAGGAGCAGGGATGAGCATGAAGGGCTTCAGACATTCCGAGGGCCAGGGGATTCCATAAATCACCTCCTGGGTGGAGACGAGGGTGAGGGGGGCTCCGGACATTCCAAGGGCCAGGGGACTTTTGTCACTCCGATTGTTACTTAAGTGGTTTACAGAAGTCAAGATAAATGTTAATTTACACATTGTCTGGGTAGTGGTGGAAATTACAGACCTTAGTTACTTATTACAAGTCGCAGAGGCCAAGACAGAATTAGCTTGGGCTGCTTGTTCTGGTACTGATAAGAAAAGGTAAGGAACTTTACAGAGTGGGCATTTTTCAGAGCAAACTAGCAGTTTTACTTACAGAAGCAGTTATTGCTAGAAGAATGGGGCAGCCATTACAACTTACTTTTTGGAAACACAGCTTTGTCTTATAAAATGGCGTTGCCCATGTTCTGGCTCTAGGCCAGCTACAGCATAATATCACATCCCCCCCTGTTCTTTTAACATGTATTAAATCTTTAATAGATTTCTTCTTCTTGGCATAGGGGCCTATAGTTTGAAGTTGTTGTTCAGCCTCTACGTTGCCACACCCTATCCCTTTTACCCCCATCTGCCTCCCTCTTTAGTTTTATCTATATTGTTTACACTTAGGCTTTCTCCTAGGAGGGCACAGAGGTCTAGGGAAAAAGTTATGGGCTCTCTAGGAGTGTATTCTAGGGTTAAGTTGAGGGCGGATCCCTTCCCAATTAAGGAACTAACATATTCTCCAGTGGAGCCCTCGGTAAGGACCCAATGGTAGTAGTTGGGTGTCAAGGGGGGCCCACTTCGAGGGGCTACCACAGGAATCAGGGGACAAGGATGATAACCGCGAAGAGCGCGAAAGTCTTAGCTTTAGGGGGTCTGTTGAAGACGAGACCACCTCCCATTTCGCGTCGGGGAGGGGGCAGTCTTGACATGTGAATGGTGAATCCAGGCAGTCAGTCCGTCCACCCTGATTGCCGTGGGGGTGACCAGGATCACGGTGTAAGGTCCTTTCCAGCGAGGAGTTAGGCCAGAGGCGGTGAATCTCTTTACCAGGACCTTTTCCCCTGGCTGGAAGGGGTGTACCGGCTGGTCAGTGAGGTCCACTGGGGTAGGCCAAGTTCCCCTGATGAGCGGGTGCACCTGGGACTGAACAGGCTGGAGTGCCTGTAAGGACTTAAGGAGTGTATGGTTATGGACTCCATCATGTATGGTGTCCACAAGTCTGGGGAGTAGGGGAGGGGGCCTTCCAAACATAATCTCAAAAGGAGTGAAGCCTTTTTTATAGGGAGTATATCAGGTACGGAGGAGAACAAAAGGAAGCAGGTTAACCCAGTTTTCACCGGTCTCTTGAATGAATTTTGTTAAAGTCTCCTTTATGGTCTGGTTTATCCTTTCAAACTGCCCTGAACTCTGGGGGCGATAGGCACAGTGTAGTTTCCAGGATATGCCCAGGGCCTTGGCCAGACCCTGAGAAACCTGTGCTGTAAATGCTGGGTCATTAATTGATCCCAGTGTCAGGGGCAAGCCGAACCGAGGAACCAGGTTCTATAACAATCTTTTTGTTACTACCAGTGCGGTTTCTGACCTAGTAGGAAAAGCCTCGACCCATCCAGAGAAAGTGTCTACAGACACAAGGAGGTATATATAGCCGCATGCTGGGGGCTTTATTTCAGTAAAATCTACCCCCCAGTGTTCCCCTGGGCTAGTTCCCCTAAGTCTTACCCCTGCCTGACTAGACCTCTGCCTCCTGGGTTTACCCTGGCACATACTTCACAACAAGTAGTAGTTTCCCTAACAATCTCAAGTAAATGTGGAATGTAGTATCTAACCCTCAGCAGCTCAGTTAGTTTTGTTTGTCCTAAGTGAGTGGCCTGGTGTGTGTCCTTAACTAGAGCCCATCCTAGAGCCTCAGGGAGCACAATCCTTGTGTCCGGTAGAGTCCACCAACCCGTGGAATCTTGCCGTCCCCCCTGTTCTTTAGCAAAGTTTTCTTCATTAGGTGAGTATGTAGGGGTAGGGGGCAGGGTTGGGGCCGGCAGAGTCACAAGAAGAGTCAGAGGTTTTACTGGTCCCAAGGCTGCCGGTCTGGCTTGTAGGTCAGCTGCCCTATATCCCCTTGCTTCTGGTGAGTTTCCTTTCTGGTGTCCTTTGCAGTGTATAAATGCCACTGCCTTGGGCTTCCATATAGCTTCTGGTAGAGCTAGGATTTCCTTTTTGTTTTTGATGATTTTTCCTTCTGAGGTAAGCAAGGCTTTTTCTTTATAAATGGCTCCAGGTACATGGGCTGTAGCAAAGGCATATAAGCTATCTGTATAGATGTTAACAGTTTTTCTCTCCACCCAGTTCAAGGCCTTTATTAGAGCTATGAGTTCTGCCTTTTGGGTTGAGGTTCCATGTGGAAGAGCCTGGGCCCAGATAACCTGCTCTAGGGTGACCACAGCTGCCCCGGCATACCTGACTCCATCGACCATGAAACTGCTGCCATCTGTATACAGTATCTCTTCTGGGTTTTGCAGGGGGACGTCGGTGAGATCTGGTGGTGTGGTGTGGAGGACATCTATTGTCTGATGACAGTCATTTATGGGCTCCTCTGGCTCGCTGTCAGGTAGCAGTGTGGTGGGGTTTAAAACTGTGGTTTTTGAAAATTTTATGCGGGGTTGGTCCAAAAGTAAGGCCTGGTATTGGACTATGCAGGCATTAGACATCCATTTTCCCAGAGCTCCACGGAGTAGCGACTCCACCGCGTGGGGTGCCACTAAGTTTAACTCCTGCCCCAAAGTTAGCTTGTCTGCCTCTTTGACTAATAGGGCTGTGGCCGCCACAGCTCTTAGGCAAGCCGGTCATCCGGAGGCTACAGGATCAAGTCTTTTCCTCTCTGTTGGATTCCTGGTCCCCGTGAGATAACTCATGTTTCCTGGAGTGCTGCTATCACTGCCTTAGTAACTCTCTTATCTTGCTTGGCCTCTAAGGTGTCTCTATTGTTAAAGAATTTTGGGCAATCTCCAACAACTGAGTTAAATTCATTCCCTGGAACCCCTCTAATTTTTGCAATTTTCTTTTGATGTCTGGGGCAGACTGGGAAATGAAAGCCAGATTAATAGCCTGCTGATTCTCTGGGGCCTCAGGGTCAATAGGCGTGTAGGTGCGGTAGGCAGCTTGTAGGCGCTCAAGGAAAGCAGCCAGCAACTCCTGTGGACCCTGAGTTACACAGTGCCTACCTCAGAGAGGTTAGTGGGCTTGTAGGCCACTCCCCTAACCCCTTCTAAAAGATACCAGTGAAAAGTGTTCAAAGCCTGGTGACCCCCAAGGTGTTGGGGTCCCATTGGGGTCAGCTAGAGGGAAAAAACCCTTTTTCCTCACCCTGGACCTATGATGGCTTTCAGGGCTTCCTGTCTAATTTTACCTTTTTCCTCTGTGGTGAACAGAATCAGTAATAATTGTTTGCAGTCATCCCAAGTGGGATGATGAGTCTGGAGTACAGATTCTAAGAGCCCTGTCAAAGCCTGGGACTTTTCAGAGAATGGGGTATGTTGAGTTTTCTGACAGAACTTACTCCATTGTAAAACCCCACCACCACCTTCCTTAAGTTCCCCAGCCTCCCAGCATGACCCCCTCCCAGGGAACTATTAAACTCAGCAGTTCCCCAGCCCTTTCCCTCCTGCACCGCCCCTTACACTGGATACATCTGCTGGCTTACAGGCCATAAAAATCCCCTTTGCCATGCCATGGGTGCTGCCAATTTTGGGTGCAGCCCAGCAGCTTTTCCCTTGCTCTTAATAAAGCTTGTGCCAGCACTTGGTGTTTTGGCCCTCTCTATCACCTTCCAGTTATATACGTCACTTGACAAAAAGGGGATGTGAACAAAGAATGAGCGACCCCGATTGTCTTTTCCTGTTGGGGGCGCCTCTTGGAAAGGGAGGACTGCCAGTGGGTGCGAGGGCCCCCGCTACGGGTGTGCAGGGGGAACAAGGTTTGGTTACCAGTACTGTTGAGGGGAGTGCTGAGGCCCTGGTTCAGAGGGCCTTGAGTAGGGTGGAAGTAATTCCTGATCCTCCGCTGGGGTGGGGAGAATGGCTGGCCCAGAAGGGGCTTTCTTTGGGGTGGCTAACATGACCTGAAGTCTAGCCTGTTTTATGCAGCGCTTTAACCATGGGGGAGGCCGTTGGACTAAACCCAACCATTGGTCGATGTATGGAAACTGGTCGGGGTATCCAGGAGTTTCTGCAACCATTTTCCATACAGCCTGGGTAATTTTTGGGTTGTAGGTCCCAGTATCTGGTCACCCAACTCCAAAAGACGGCCATTTAAGCTCACACAAATAGCGGAGTTTTCCAGGGGTTAATTTCACCCCATATTGACCTGAGAACCCAACCTTGAAGTTGGCTGTCATGCATTGGAGGGGGGTAGGAGGCCGGGAGCTAGACTACCCTGTTGGTTTTTTTTTCCCTTAATTTTTGAATTTTCCCCCAAAAGACTGGCTTCACTAAGAATTTGAACCAACAACCTTGCAGTTGCAGGCCCCACACCTTAACAACTGCGCTAACAAATCACTTGTGTTACAAAGAGTTAGAAAGCTTTTTTTAAAGCCAGATTCTGGATGTAAATGCTGCACCCTGAAGCAGTGTGGCCTGCCTCAGAGCTGGGGGGGGGGCGGTGCCGGCTGGCAGAGAAAGAAAAAAAAAAGTGCTTTTTGTGTCAGTTTAAAAACTGAGCTCGCAGCCGCTGGGCAAGCTGCGAGTTCCCCGCCCCTGCAGCTTTTGGCCACCTTGACACAGGGACCCTAAAAAGCATTAAATTTCTCTCTCCTTATCTCTCTCTCTTTTCACTTTCTCTGTCTTTTTTTTCTTTGTCTCTGTCTCCTCTCTCCTGTCCTTCCCCTCTCTCCTCTCTACTCTTTTTTCTTTCTCTCTTTTACTTTCTTGTCCTCTCTCCCCTCTTCTGTCCACTTTTTCTTTCTCTCTGTTCTTCTGTCGACTCTCTCTCTCTCTTCCTCCTCTCTCTTTTCTCTCTTTGCCTCTTTTTTTCCCTACTTTCTCTATCTTTCCCTCCTTCTCTGTCTCCTCTCTTCTCATTTCTCCACTCTCTTCTCTGTCTACTTTCTCTCTCTCTCTTTTTGTCCCCTCTGTCTTCTTTTCCTCTCTTACTTTCTTGTCCTCTCTTCTTTCTCTCTCTCCTCCCTTCCCTACTTTCTCTTTCTCTGGTAAAGCCAATTTTGGAAAGCCTCCAATTCAAATTTGGCCCTCTTTAAAGCAGGTTCTAGCAGGGCTTCTGCAGCCAGGTCCTGCAAGGACTAGACTATTGAATTTGTGGGTCTGTCTCTAGTCCTAGTCAGAGGAACAGCGGGTAGGGGCCAAGGTAAGGTGGCAGTCTTTCTCCCCGCAAACCACAACTGGCAAGAAAAGCACTATGGAGGTTTAGCGCTGCCCGGGCATAATCCTCACTTTTATAAACTTTAATGGCTAGTTGCTTTTGGAAAGGTCAGGAAGTGACAAAACAAATGGACTAAGAGTTCTACTGGATGTGTGTTTTGGACCCACTACACCCGGTAGAGTGTGCAGAAGTGCTGCCAGTCAGTTTCTGTTGGGCGGTGGCAGCCTACCTCCCAACAACCAGGATGGTGTCAATATGACTCTTTGTGATGTACCATCAGGCACCACCCATAACAACATCAGACACTTTCCTGGCAGAATAAGCAGTTACCTTTTTTTCCATCCAGGTCTGGAAAAGAGCACCCGTAGACTCTGATCTAGGGCTTTGTTCCCCACAACTCCAAAGAAACTACCTCCAAGGTGTCGAGGGCACAACGGCCTTCCTGACATGGAATCAGACCCAGCATGGGCAAAAGTACTCTTTTGGAGGTGGCTGGGAGAATTTACAGGCCACAATGACCATAACAAAGAAGAGAATAAAGACAACTAGAGTTAAGACTATCTGCCACATGGCGAAGGAAGAAAGAGTGAGGCCTCAGTGATAGAAGAAAAAGATGAGGAAAAAGAGAAAAGAGTAATTTCTGCTGGGGTATAATCAATAAAATTTCCCTGCACCCAGTGATCTGTCAACCACTGTAAGATATCCCCCACCTCAAGGGAAGATGGCCTGAGCCAGTGTATGTCTGCTAGCAGGAATCTAATAAAACTGACAAATTTACAGATGAGACAGGACCACATAAAAGAGTGACAGACAAAGTGTGGGTGACCCCCAAGATGGGAGACCAGTCTGATGCCTGCCTGGCCACTTTCCTGGAAGAATTTTCAGGGGCATCTTGGCTAAGGTGTACCTGTATAATCCCCAGGCCTGGTCACCTCAGGATGGAAGTCTGAGTAGGACAGCTCTGAGGTGAATCACCGTTATGCCTTATGACACTCCCGTGGAACCACGGGTGAAGGCCCACACAAGCCCCGTAGCCGTTCAACCGTGGGACTACATATATACACACTCACTCTCTCACTCACACAGAGGTTATGGAAAACAATTGAATGCTGATACCCACTATACCAGCTACCAGAAGGCTGCGAATGCTGATACCCACTATATCAGCTACCAGAAGGCTGATACCCACCTCACCAGCCACCAGAAGGCTGGCACCCACTGCACCAGCCAACAGAAGCCTCAAGTGACATCTCAGTGAGGCTTGCCTGGTCAGAGTTGCAATGACTCATGAGTCCCCCGACTCAGGCCCCCTTTGAACTAGTTCCCAGATTCCAGACCAAACTTACCTCCGGAGGTTTCCAGGACCCTGAGGAATTTCGGGTGAATGTCGGCCGGGTGGTCACTTATTCCCCACGGTGGCACTCTGGGGCCATGGGACAGAACAGGGGGCACCTCCCCATAGGCCCCCAAGGTGGGAGTGGCCGCCCGGGCGAGACTCTGAGATGGCTTTTGTCTGGTGATAACAAAAAGAGAAGATCTCAGTGGGACCTCCAAATGGAGTATTGGAATTTGAGATTAAATTAACACGAAGACAAAAGTATGCCAAATTGCAGGGTCTTTATTGTCAGCGACCACAGAGGACACACATCTCTCCAACCTGTGGCGTCGAACTCAGGGAGAGCAGGGTTTTTAAGCTGAAAAACCACATCCTGGTTTTAGGACCCAGAGGGTGAGGAGCGGGGATGGGGATGAAGGGCTTCAGACATTCCGAGGGCCAGGGGATTCTGTAAATCACCTTCTGGGCAGAGATGAGGGTGAGGGGGGCTCCAGACATTCCAAGGGCCAGGGGACTTTTGTCACTCCGATTGTTACTTAAGTGGTTTACAGAAGTCAAGATAAATGTTAATTTACACATTGTCTGGGTAGTGGTGGAAATTACAGACCTTAGTTACTTATTACAAGTTGCAGAGGCCAAGACAGAATTAGCTTGGGCTGCTTATCCTGGTACTGATAACAAAACGTAAGAAGCTTTACATAGTAGGCATTTTTCAGAGCAAACTAGCAGTTTTATTTACAGAAGCAGTTATTGCTAGAAGAATGGGGCAGCCATTATAACTTACTTTTTGGAAACACAGCTTTGTATTATAAAATGGCGTTGCTCAGGTTCTGGCTCTAGGCCAGCTATAGCACAATATCACACCAGCCTATCTCGACTTTGTTCTGATCAGTGAGGGGGTGATGATGATGAGGAGGAGGCACAGCTGGACTGAATGAAAGTTCCATGCTGCCAAAACCTGGGCACTAATTGAGGAGCTCACCCACTGCTGCTGATAGGACCCTCCCCCAGGCTCAGCATCTTGGGGATGTCCTGGTCAGTTCTGTGGCCATATGATGTGGTGGATGATAATGTGGTCAGGACCCCCAGTTTTGCCCTAAGCCTACTGGTCTCTGGGTTTGTGTGGGAACATGGGCAAGTCCATGGCCTAAACTCTTCTTACCTTGAAGATGGGCAGAACAATATCCACTTACAGAGGATCACATATGACCTCTTAATTTCCTTAGTGACCTAAGAAGAATTGTTGCTAAAACCCAGTGCCTGTTAACCACAGTACCGTGGTGGCCTCAGGGCCTGGGGGGCTGTATAGGGGCCTCCGGAGTCACTGCACTGCCCCCACGTGGTCCCTCCCAGTGTTCAGTTGGGTGATCACCTTGCATCTTCACTTGCAAATGAAGGAGGCAGCTTCTTGGGTTCATGTGGTTTTTAAGTGAGAGTGTGCACCGTGGAGAAGGAGAAGGTTTGTAACTGTGAGGGGTAGCTGGAAGTCACAGCACTCAGTCCTTAGCTGGGGAGTGGGTGGAGAAGGCTGAGTCAGAGGGCAGCTGCATGGGCTGAGGGAGGCCAAGGACAGAATTGCCCGGCCTGGAGGGCAGGCCCGGCTCAACTTTGAGCCCAGTACCTCCAGTACTCAGTACCTTAGCATTGGGCTCAGTACTCCAGAGCCTGTGTGACAAGAGAGCTACCTCGTGGAAAGCCGCAGCTTGCTCTGTGGGGAAACTAAGCCCCAGCAGCAAGGCCCAGCAGGTACTGGAACCATCTGGAGGAGCTCACAGTCTCATGGGGGAGACATTGCTGGAAGCAGGCAGTTATGGGAGAGAACGTTTTCCTTGACCCAGGTCTCACGACCCTCCTTTGGGCTAGCTCTGCTCCAGGAACTGGACCCGCACCATGAACCTGGAGGATAAGGCCCCTGTCCCCTTGGAGTTGATACTCTAGGTGGAGTGAGGGGGGCAGGCCCTAGAGAAGCAAACAGAGGACAAATGTCGCATGAGTGCCAGGGAGAAAACAGCGAGACAGAGAGGGATGGGGTAGTGAAAATCCCGGATCTGGGAAAACTGCAACCCCTATTCAGACAGCTGAGCCCTGGCGATGAGGATGAGTGGTCAGGAAGGCACATGGGCCAGTGGGAGGGTGCCGGGCATGGCTGCACAGATTTGGATTTGAACCTTGGCTCCTTCCCTTCCCAGCTGGTGTTCTTTGGCACCTTCTCCCCCTCTCTCCAAGCCTCAACTACAAACAGATATTAACAGCTCCTCACTGGGCTGGGCGGGGACAAATGAGGTCCCCAAGATGCATGCTGGGTGGGCTGGGCAGCTGTCATGATGTGAGGGTGGTACTGGGGCCCACACTGTGTTTTGGGATCAGCTCCCACTCTCTGAAGCTGAGACCGAGGGCCCTTGAGCAGATGTGGTTCTAGAACAGTCTTGCAGAGGGCAGCAGGTTTCCATAAAAATCAGCCTGCCTGGCACCCAACACCTAAACTCAGCCCAGGGACAGTTCTGGGCCACCCCCTGGCCCCAGTGGGCCCCTCCCCGTGGAGCCCACAACAGACACCTCCACACCCCAGGAGATGTGAAGTCACACGTGATCTCTGCAAGAAGTGGGGGGGCGGGGAGGAGAGAGGCAGAGGCTGCAGGGAGAGGCAGCCCCACCACCCTCGCTGAGCAGGGGACAGGAGGGGATGGTGCTGCTGGCTCTGGCCCAGCCTCCTTCATCCCTGCCTTCAGCTTTTGTGCAGGGACGCACAGGGTTCTGCTCCTCAGTGCAGCCTGTCCTCCCTCCCACCTGAGAGAGGACTGTGTAGGGACCGTTCTGAACCACAAGGCCCCATCATCACCTGGCTGCTCTCGGTAACCTTCACCTTAATGTCCCAGCGCCCCAGTTTGGGTCTGGGCCCTCCGTGACCTGCCCCTGCAGGCCACTCCCACCTTCTTCAGTCCCCTGACTGCAGTCAGCCCCAGCTGCGCTCTCGGCCTCAGGTGGAGGAGGTCAGCTCTGCCTCGCAGCTGCGGCCCATTTCTCCCTCCTCCATCACCTCCAGCTTCCTGCAGAACACCTGGTTGTCTTCAAGAATCCATTCCGGTCATCTCTGGCTCTGCTGTTCTGCCTCCATTCCTGCTGGAGTCTTCCCTGTGCCCACTGACACCATCAGAGCTCTCCCTCCTGGCGCACTCTGGGGGCCGCATCTGACCGAGACTCCCTCGGGAGGACAGGATCCTGCTCCTTTCCAGCTCGGCCTCCTGCCTCCACAGGTACAGGGCCTGGGAATGGGTTTGAGGATGAGGCCAGTACCAGGTCCTCTAGGCTCATCCCTCGTTGTCCCTGGGTGCCCTGGTCCCTTGCTGAACGTGGCCTGGAGGCAGCTGCTGTGCTTGGTGCCCTCTCTTGCAGGGTCCAAAGGGGTTGCCACCTTCCCTGGGGGCTGAGCAGGCTGGGAGTTAAGCCAGACTTCAGGTCCCTGCTCCCCAGGCCTCTGAGACCAGGGGGGATATTGAAAGCAGACAGGAGCCAGGCTCCAGCTTAGGGCAGCTTCCTAAGACTCCCTGCTGGGCCTGACACGAACCCTTTATTGGCTGGACTGTGGGAAGAGCCGGAGAACCTTCAGGGAGCTGAGTTGGAGAGGTGATGGGGCTTCAGGGCATTGGGGCAAGCAGTACCTCAGGGCATTTGTTACCATCCTGGTGTTATTTCAGTATTTGAGCATCTAGATGACTCAGGAGTTATGGCCCCAGCTGCCTCGGATCAGGCCCAGGCTCTTCGTACTGGGCAGAGGGAAGGAGCTGGCAAGGTCTGGGCGGCAGCAGCAGAGTTGAGGGCTGATCAGCTCATGCAGGAGGGACTCGAGACCCAGCGTGGAGACCCGTAGCCCTCTCTGCTGACAGGCTGAGCATGGGCTCCAGAGGTAGCTTACCTTCAAATCAGGTAGCGTCCCTGGCTGCTGTGACCCATCCCAGGTGGTTAACCTTACAGAGCCTCAGCGTCTGCACTTGAAACCCCGGGGAAAAGTGTATATTTCCTTATGAGAGAACAGAGCTTGGCACACGCTAGTACCGAGTAGGATGAACCCTCATTCCTGTGGCCCTCGAGGCTATCAGCGTCGTCAGCAAGGGCCTGCTAATGCCTGGTGCTCTGGCCTTCCCCGGACAAGGACAGGCTGGTAGTGATGCCTCTGTGGTCCCCTGGCTTCATCTGAGGCCACCTCTTTCCACAGCGTGCTAGACTCCTGCCGCCCTGCACCACAGGGCCTCCTTACCTCCTTCTCTGGAACCCATCCCATGTCACTGTGTCCCCAGTCCTGGAGTGCTTGTCACCTCCTTCGCCTTCTCTCTGAGCCCTGCTCTGACGGTGGCTGCAAATACTAATCAGGTGAAAGAATGCGCACCCACCTGTACTGGTTTAGTGATTCCCAAATGTGGAACCACAGATACATGGTGGGGAGAAGAGTTCTTAGCGGTCTCTGGAAGGATTTAAAAATTTTTATGTTTTCATTTTATTTATGTATTATTTTTTGAGACAGGTTTTACTCCTGTCTCCCAGGCTGGAGTGCAGTGGTGTGATCTTGTTTCATTACAACCTCTGCCTCACAGGTTCAAGTGATACTCCTGCCTCAGGCTCCCAAGTAGCTGGGATTACAGGTGCAAGTAGCTGGGATTACAGGTGCTTGCCACCATGCCCGGCTACTTTTTTCTTTTTTTTCTTTTTTTCTTTCTTTTTTTTTTTTTTT
>NW_016108108.1:6378-11118 GCF_001604975.1 Cebus imitator | reverse complement strand
CATCTCAGCTCACTGCAACCTCCGCCTCCTGGGTTCAACCTATTCTCCTGCCTCAGCCTTCCCAGTGGCTGGTATTATAGATGCCCACCACCACACCTGGCTAATTTTTTATATATGTATATACATATATTTTTTTCGTTTGTTTGATTCCTTGATCAGCTGTCCACTGAATACATGATTTAGTCTGGCTCAGTGAATCTGCATTTTTACATATACAATAGGGCAGAGGAATGGCGTGATCTTGGCCCAACACAACCTCCACCTCCCGGGTCCAAGCGATTCTCCTGCCTCAGTCTCCTGCATAGCTGGGATTACAGGCATGCACCACTACACCTGGCTAATTTTTGTATTTTCAGTAGAGATGGGGTTTCTCCATGTTTGCCAGGCTGGTCTCAAACTCCCAACCTCAGTTGATCCACCTGCCTTGGACCCCCAAAGTACTGGGATTACAGGTGTGAGCCTCCATGCCTGGCCAAGAAGCATATTTTGATTCTGATATTGCCAACTGTATTTCAGGTATAACTTGTTTTCCTTGGAGCATTAAATATTGCTTTGGTATTTTATTGCCGAAATAAAGTACAGATCCCGTTTTATCATTATATTCATTACTAGCTATATTGACATCTACATTTAGAAACATTCCAGAGTCTGGGCTTCCAGTAATTCTTTGTGATCCTGTAAAAGGTAAATATTTTTTTCCCACTAGACACAGTGACATCTAAAGTCACAGTGAATGTCCTGCCACTTTTGTTTCACTAGTTTCATCAATTTCTGTAAAGTATCTTTGGGGAAATAACTTTGACTATCCCTTTAAACTCTGCTGTTTTGGAATGCATCATGGTAAAACACTGAATGATTATGGTCACAAATTCTGTTTACATTCTCACTTTGAATATGTTTTCCAGTGGCAAATATTTGCTTCTTTTGTATTATAGTTAAAAGGAATGCTGGGAAATAAAGACAAGCATTCAATAGAATGAGTGATCCAGTCACAATCAATTTGCTGTTTGAACTTTTGTCTGTTTTTAACAAAGTCATACTTTTGAAAACATCCAGATGTAAATTGAAATAGTTTTCAAAATCTGATTTTTTTCCCTGGTTCTAAGGTGACCAGCTTTCCTAGAGAGTGAACCACCCTACAAGAAAAAAGGTATGATAAATATGTTTACATGTATGTGTGATTTTAACATAAAACATGTAAAACAGCCATTTCCTTGAAGTTATATATTAGTTTACATCATCATGAATGATGATTTTCACTTTTTTTTTTTTTTTTTTTTTTGAGATGGACTCTTGCTCTGTTTCCCAGGCTGGAGTGCAGTGGTGTGATCTCGGCTCACCACAACCTCTACCTCCTGGTTTCAAATGATTCTCCTGCCTCAGCCACCCCAGTAGCTGAGATTACAGTCTCCCACTACCAAGCCCAGCTAATTTTCTGTATTTATTTATTTTTGAGACAGAGTCTTTCTCTGCCACCCAGGCTGGACTGCAGTAGCACTATTTCGGGTCACTGCAAACTTCACCTCCCGGGGTGAAGTGGTTTTCCTACCTCAGCCAGCTGAGGAGCTGGGATTACAGGCACATGCCACTATGCACGGCTAATTTTTGTCTTTTAAGTAGAGACAGGTATTCTGCTCGCCTCAGCCTCCCAAATTGCTGGGATTACAGGCGTGAACCACTGCACCCTGCCACTCCCAGGCATTTTGGTTTTCTTTCTCAGATGGAATCTTGCCGTTTCAACCAGGGTGGAGTGCAGTGGCTCGATATGGGCTTACTGCAGCATCCACGTCCTGGGTTCAAGCACTTCTCTTGCCTCCGCCTCTCAAGTAGCTAGGATTCCAAGTGAATCCTAGCAGGCCCGAGTAATTTTCGTATTTTTAGTAAAGATGGGGTTTTGCCATATTGGCCATGCTGCTCTTGAACCCCTAACCTCAAGTGATCTGTCTGTCTAGGCTCCCCAAAGTGCTGGGATTATGGGCGTGAACCACCATGCCCTCCCCTTCTTTTTTGAGAAAGGGTCCTGTGCTGTAGCCCAAGGTGGAGTGCAGGGTTGTGATCTTGGCTTACTGTGACCTCCACATTATGAGCTCAAGCAGTCCTCCCATTTTGGCCTCCCAAGTGGCTGGGACTACAGGAGTGTGCCACCATGAACTGGCTAATTTCTGTATTTCTAGTAGACAGGAGGTTTTGTTATGTCGTCCTTGCTGGTCTTGAACTCCTGGAGTCACGTGATCCACCTGCCTCAGCTTCCCCATGTGCTGGGATTACAGGCATCAACTGTTATGTCCAGCTAGTTTTTTACTTTTTGAGGAATTACCAAACTACATTAAAAACAGGCTGCACCATTTCCATTCCCCGTACAGTATTTAAGGGTTGTGATTTCTCTCTGACCTTGCCAACACTTGTTAATTTACAATTCTTGGATTATAGCCTTTGTAGTATGTGTGAGGGAGTATGTCGTGGTTTCAGTTTAGATGACCATAATGATAATGTTAATGATCATCTTTTTATGTGCTTGTATTCCATTGGCATGTATTATTGGCACAGTGTGTGTATGCCATGGTGTATGACATTGAGTATGACATTGAGTATGTCATTCAGTTTAGATGACCATAATGATAATGATATTATTCATCTTTTATGTGCCTGTTTTCCATTTGGATGTTTTATTGGTGGAGTGTATGTTCAGCTGTTTCTCCATTTTGTAATTTTTGTTGTTGATTTATGCAAATTACACATTGTGGTTAACAGACTGTTGGATATGTAACGCACAAATATTTTCTTCCTTTCTGTGGGTTGTGTTTTCAATTTTTTTTCTTTTTTTGAAATGGACTGTCTTCTGCTCTGTTTCCCAGGCTGTAGCACAGTGGTGTGATCTCGGCTCATGGCAACCTCTACCTCTTGGTATCAAATGATTCTCCTGCATCAGCCTCCCAAGCAGCTGAGATTACAGTCTCCCACTACCATGCCCAGCTAATTTTCTGTATTTATTTATTTATTTATTTTTGAGACAGTGTGTTGCTGTCACCCAGGCGGCAGTGCAGTAGTGCAATATCGGCTCACTGAAACTTCCACCTCCTGGGTTCAAGCGATTCTTCTTACTGAGCCTCCTGACTAGCTGGGATACAGGCCTGTGCCACCACACCTGGCAAATTTTTGTGTTTTTCATAGATATGGTGTTTCTCCACAATGGTCGGGCTGGTCTCAAACTCTCAACCTCAGTTGATCTGCTCGCCTCAACTTCCCATAGTGCTGGGATTACAGGGGTGAGCCACGGCACCTGCCACTCCTAGGTATTTTGGTTTTCTTTCTTTTTTATTTTGAGATGAGTCTTGCTCTGTCAGCCAGGCTGGAGTGCAGTGGCCTGATCTCTGCTCACTGGAACCTCTGCCTCCTGGGTTCAAGCAATTCTCCTGCCTCAGCGTCCCAAGTAGCTGGGATTACAGGTGCCTGATGCCATGCCAGACTAATTTTCATGTTTTTAGTAGAGATGGGTTTTACCATGTTGGGCAAGCTGGTCTCAAACTCCTGACCTCAAGTGATCCATCTGCTTCGGCCTCCCAAAATGCTGGGATTACAGGCATGAGCTACCATGCCCGACCTTTCTTTTTTGAGACAGGGTCTTGTGCCATCTCCCAGGCTGGAGTGCAGTGGTATGATCTCGGCTTACTGCAGCCTCCACATTCTGGGCTCAAGCAATCCTCCTGTCTCAGCCTCCCAAGTAGCTGTGACTACAGGTGTGTGCCACCATGCCTGGCTAATTTTTGTATTTTTAGTTGAGATGGGGTTTTGCTATGTTGTCCTGGCTGGTCTTGAACTCCTGGACTCACGTGATCCACCGGTTTCGGCCTCCCAGTGTGCTGTGATTGCAGGCATTAGCTACTGTGCCCAGACTATTTTTCACTTGTGACTAAATATGAAACTATGTTAAAAATAGGCTGCACTATTTTATATTCACATATCATATTTAAGGACGGTGATTTCTCTCTGACCTTGCTAACACTTGTTATTTTATATTTCTTTGGATTATAGACTTTTGAGTGTGTGTTAAAGGGATTTATCATTGCGATTTCCATGTACATTGCCATAAAGAGAATGATATTGATCATCCTGTTAGGTTCTTGTTTTCCATTTGCATGTCATATTTTCAAAATGTGTTCAACTGTTTTTAGATTTTGTAATTTGGTTGTTTTTGTTGTTGAGTCAGACAAATTATATACTGTGGATAACAGACGGTTGTTAGATATATAACGCACTGTGCGTTGTCTTTTCACTTTCTTTTTTTCAATTGAGATGGAGCCGTGTTCTTCTGCCCAGGCTAGAGTGCAGTGGTGCAATCTCGGCTCACTGCAACCTCCCACTCTTGGGTTCACATGACTCTTGTGTCTCACCTTTCGAGTAGCTAAGACTACAGGCTCCTGTTAACATGCCCAGCTAAGATTTTGTATTTTTTATTTTTCTTTTGGAGGTGGAGCCTCGCTCTGACACCCAGGACTGGAGTGTAGTAGCGCAATCTTGGCTTACCACACCTTCCACCTCCCGAGTTCAAGTGATTCCTGTGCCTCAGGTGGGCATCACCACGCCCAGCTCATTTTTGTATTTTCAGTAGAGACGAGGATTTTCCATGTTGGTAAGGCTGGTCTCGAACTCCCAGCCTGAGGTAGGTGCTCGTCTCAGTCTCCCAAAGTGCTGGATAATAGGCATGAGCCACTACAGTCTTCCAGTCCCAGGCATTTTGGT
>NW_016108108.1:2694-5603 GCF_001604975.1 Cebus imitator | reverse complement strand
CCAAGGCGGGTGGATCACGAGGTCAAGAGATCAAGGCCATCCTGGTCAACATGGTGAAACCCCGTCTCTACTAAAAATACAAAACATTAGCTGGGCATGGTGGCGCTTGCCTGTAGTCCCAGCTGCTCAGGAGGCTGAGGCAGGAGAATTGCCTGAACCCAGGAGGCGGAGGTTGCGGTGAGCCGAGATCACGCCATTGCACTCCAGCCTGGGTAACAAGAGCAAAACTCCGTCTCGAAAAGTAAAATAGTCTGGACTAGAGAAATGCAAATCAAAACTACATTGAGATACCATCTCACACTGGTTAGAATGGCAATTGTTAAAAAATCTAGAGACGACAGATGCTGGAGTGGATGTGGAGAAATAGGAACACTTTTACACTGTTGGTGGGAGTGCACATTAGTTCAACCATTATGGAAGACAGTGTGCCAATTTCTCAACGACCTATAAATAGAAATTCCATTTGACCCAGCACTACCACTACTGCCTATATATCCAAAGGATTATAAATTGTTCTATTATAAGGACACATGCACACGAATGTTCATTGCGGCACTGTTTACAATAGCAAAGGCTTGGAACCAACCCAAATGCCCATGGACGATACACTGGACAGGGAAAGTGTGGCACATATACACCATGGAATACTATGCAGCCATAGAAAACGATGAGTTCGTGTCCTTTGTAGGGACATGGATGAACCTGGAAACCATCAATCTCGGCAAACTGACAGAAGAACAGAAAATCAAACACCACATGTTCTCACTCATAGGCGGGTGTTGAACAGTGAGAACACATGGACAAAGGGAGGGGAGCATCATACCCTGGGGTCTGTGGAGGGCATGTAGTGGGAGTTTGGGAGGATATCATGGGGAGAAATTTCAGATATAGGTGATGGGGAGAAAGGCAGCAAGCCATATTGTCAAGTATGTACCTATGCAACAATCTTGTATATTCTGCAAGTATACCTCAAAACAGAAAACGCAGTAACATACATGTTTTTTTAAAAAAGGCTGCACTATTTTCTATTCCCCATATGGTATTTAAGGATGGTGATTTCTCTCAGACCTTGCTAACACTTGTTATTTTACATTTCTTCGGATTATAGCCTTTCTAGTGTGTGTCCAAGGTGTATGCCATTGTGGTTTCAGTGTAGATGGTCCTAATGGTAATGATACTGATCATCTTGTTATGTGCTTGATGTCTGTTTGCATGTCTTATTAGTGAAGTATGTGTTTAACTGTGTCTCTATTTTCTTTTGGAGATGAAGTCTTGCACTGTTATCCCGGTTGGAGTGTAGTGGGGCCATCTCAGTTCACTGTAATCTTCCTTTCCTGGGTTCAAACAAGTGTCCTGCCTCAGCCCCCTAAAGTAGTTGAGACTACAGGCTCCCACTACCATGCCTAGCTATTTTTTTGTATTTTTTCTTTTTTGAGACAGTGTGTAGCTCTTTTGCCAAAGTTGGAGAGCATTAGCACAATCTTTGCTCATTGCAACCTGTACTTAATGTGGTTAGGCTCAGGGTTAGGATTAGGGATTAGGAATTAGGCGTTAGGGATTAGGGGTTAGGGGTGCGTGGCGCAGCATCTCGGACCCGGCGTGCATGGAGCGGCGTCCCCGCTCCAGTGTGCGTCACGTTTTGTCCCACCCTTCTTCGGAGTTGCAGCCTCCTCAGTATACATCTGTGGGGAACAGTGAGTGCGGAGCTGCGTTCTCCATGGCACAGACCTGGCAGGCATAGCCTGGCTACATCTCTGGGTCACGTCTACGGTAAGTAAATTCCTTCCTGTTTGCAGCCCTGAATGATTAGGGTCAGAGACTAGTAAGATCTCGGTATGGAAAACTTGACACCAAAAGCTCCTCTGAATCCTGCGCACCTAGATTGTCCGCAGCCAAGGCCAGGTGGCTGCAGTGCGAGTTTTAATAATCAACACTGACATATCAGTGCAAACATAGAAACTAACATATAGTTAGGATTTAGGGTGAGGATTAGGGTTAAGGGTTAGGGTTAGAAGTTAGGATTTAAGGGGTAGAAGAATTTTAGGCAAATTTGAAGGAAGGAATGATTCATGAATCATGCCTGAAGCACCAGAATGAAAAATCCGGCTTGGGGCTTCGAGGTGTTAGCGGTGGCAGCTAAGTGAGGTTTCTCATTGGCTCCAGCAGGGAGACCGCCGGTTGTGGGGATGCTTCCCTCAGTGTCAATAGTCATACAGCCAGCTGGCATCTACTTTTTGTCATTGACTGGTTGGTTTGTTAATGTTTTTACATCAGTTTACATGTCTCAAAGTTTGGCTTCCGTTTGCTTAGGCAAGACCTCAGGCTAACAGGTCCTCCTTTTTTGCTTTAACATGTCAAACACATAATTCATTTTCATTTTACTTTCCTGGCATTAATAGAAGTAAGTTTACATTTTTGTTGTTATTCTGAAAGTCGGTTTAATTGGCAACTTATTTGTGATGTTGCATAAAATAATGTTTGTTAATTATTAGCATCTTAGATTTGATGAAATATGTTAACTCTATTAAACTTTGTTATTAAACCATAACAGTTCAGTTGCTTCCTTTCTTTTCTCCAGGGATTTAACCATTTAAAATACACTCAAGCATCTCCTAACAATGTGGATGCGTTCTGAGAAATGTGTCCTTAGTGATTTCATCTTTGTGCAAACACCATCGAGTGTCCTTATAAAACCTGGATGTTGTAGCCCACTTCACACGTAAGTGACATGGTGTAGCTTCTTGCTTTCAGGCTACATACCTGTATAGCTCATCTCTGTACTGAATGCTGTAGTCAAATGTCACACCGCGGTGATTGTGGATTGTGATCTGAAAACATCTGAGTCAGGTCTCAGTCAAGTAGCAAGCTTATTTCGCCAAGGTCAAGGACATGCCCATGACACAGCCTCA
>NW_016108108.1:0-1491 GCF_001604975.1 Cebus imitator | reverse complement strand
CCATGGATGTGTTATATTAACATAAATCTTGTAAAATAGGCATTTCATCGAAATTATATATGTTTGCATAAATTACTTTGTGGCATCATGAATGCCCTTGTTTTGAAAAGTAGGAGTAGTTAGTGTCAATTACTACTTATTATTAGTACAAATATGTAAGCAGATATTTGAGAAAATTTACAATTTTAACTAAAGGTTTTATTTTAAATTCGTTTTGGATTCACACTGAAATTGGGAGGAAAATGCAGATTTCCTTTGTAGACCCAAACTCGTTTCCCCTCGTCTTAATATATCAACATGTATCAGATATGTTATTAACTTTTTTTTTTTTTTTGAGATGGAGTCTTGCTCTGTAACCCAGGTTGGAGTGCAATGGCTTGATACTGGCTCCTTGCACCTCTACCTCCCATGCTTAAGTGATTCCCCTGCTTAAGCCCCCCAAGTAGCTGGGATTACAGGTGCCCACCCACACGCTTGGCTAATTTTTTGTATTTTTAGTAGAGATGGGGTTTCGCCATGTTGGCCAAGCTGGTCTGGAACTCCTGAGCTCCGATGATTTACCCGTGTAAGCCTTCGAAAGTTCTGGGATGACAGGCATGAGCCACCATGCCCAGCCTACTGTCAGCATATTTGCTTTGGTTAGGTATCTCTTGACATATTTACCAGTTTTAAAATCACGTATGCATTTTGTAAATATCTTCTCACATCTCTCTTGTCTTTTTGTTCTCTGAATACAGTTTTGCAAGGTAGAATACTGAGTTTTATAAAGTCTGTGTTATCAATATTTTCATGAATTGGCATTTGATGTTTTGTGTTACAACTCTACACCAAACTCAATGTCATATAGATTTTCTTTTATATTTTTTATAGTTTTGCATTTAAAATTACAGTCTCTGGACTATTTTGAGTAGGTTTTTGTTTGTCTTCATTTGTGTATATATTCCTTTCATTCTACATGGCTTCCAAAGTCTTCCATCACCGACTTTGGGAAGGAATGGCTACAGTGGGCTTCATTTTGGCTTGAATTTGTAAAATAATTACATTGAGTCAACTGAATATTGAATTTTATAGGTATTTCGGGATAGTCAGGCGGGGTTGCACGTCCACCTAGGAACTGAGCAAGAGTGTCTGTGTTGAGCTCTGGCATCACCGGAGGATGCAAGAAACCACCACTGACAAACTTCCCTCTGAGGTGTCAGAATCAGCAAGGAGCTTTATCTTCCTCAGGGCAGCATGAAGTTCGTGTCAACTTGGTGTTGTTCATCAGTAAGTAACAAACTTCCTGTCCAAAGCCCTGAGTGCAGAGGAGAGAGTCTTCAGAGAGTACTCAGGAGAGGAAGGAATTCAGCTAGAAAAACGAAACCCTCAAATCCACTGTTTTGACTACACTCTGATATTGTCAGTGTCCAAGACACAGTGGCTGCTAATAAATATTCTCACAGTGATCTCTAATATGATAATCACACCATGCCCTAACACCAATATAATATT
>NW_016108107.1:372757-373793 GCF_001604975.1 Cebus imitator | reverse complement strand
TTGTTATGATTTCCATTCTTTTGCAGTTGCTGTGGAGTGATTTACTCCCAATTATGTGGTCAATTTTAGAGTAGGTGTGATGTGGTGCCGAGAAGAATGTATATTCTGTGGATTTGCAGTGGAGATTTCTGTAAATGTCTATTAGGTTTGCTTGGTCCAGGTCTTAGTTCAAGTCCTGGATATCCTTGTTAATTTTCTGTCTGGTTGATCTGTCTAATATTGACAACGGGGTGTTAAAATCTCCCACTATTATTGTGTGGGAGTCTAAGTCTCTTTGTAAGTCATTAAGACCTTGCCTTATGTATCTGGGTGCTCCTGTATTGGGCGCGTATATATTTAGGATCACCAGCTCTTCTTGTTGCATTGATCGTTTCACCATTATGTAATGTCCTTCTTTGTCTCTTTTGATCTTTGTTGCTTTAAAGTCTAATTTATCAGAGACGAGAATCGCAACTTCTGCTTTTTTTTGCTCTCCATTTGCTTGGTAAATCTTCCTCCATCCCTTTATTTTGAGCCTTTATTTATCCTTGCATGTGAGATGTGTTTCCAGGATACAGCACACCGTTGGGTTTTGGCTTTTTATCCAATTTACCAGTCTGTGTCTTTTGATCTGGGCATTTAGTCCATTTACATTGAGGATTAATATTGTTATGTGTGAATTTGATACTGCCATTTTGGTGCTAGCTGGCTCTTTTGCCCATTAGTTGATGCAGATTCTTCATTGCATTGATGCTCTTTATCATTTGGCATGTTTTTGGAGTGGCTGGTACTGGTTGTTCCTTTATGTGTGTAGAGCCTCTTTCAGGAGCTGTTGTAAAGCAGGACTGGTGGTGATGAAATCTCTGTGTACTTGCATGTTCACAAATGATTTTATTTTTCCTTAACTTATGATGCTTGGTTTGGCTGGATAGGAGATTCTGGGTTGAAAGTTCTTTTCTTTAAGGATGTTGAATATTGGCCCTCACTGTCTTCTGGCTTGTAGGGTTTCTGCTGAGAGATTTGTTGTGAATCTGATGGGCTTCCCTTTGTGGGTAAC
>NW_016108107.1:357004-372557 GCF_001604975.1 Cebus imitator | reverse complement strand
GTCAATTTGGCTGTTGAAACTTGTGCATACTTCACAAAGTTCTTGTATTGTGTTTTTCAGCTCCATCAATTCACTGATATTCGTTTCTAAGTTGTCCATTCTCGTTAGCATTTCATCAAATCTTTTTTCAATGCTCTTAGTTTCTTTGCATTTGGTTAGAACATGTTCTTCTAGCTCAGAGAATTTTCTTACTACCCACCTTCTGAAGCCTGTTTCTGTCATTTCATCACACTCATTCTCCATCCAGCCTTGTTCCCTTGCTGGTGAGGAGTTGTCATCCCTCTTAGAAGGAGAGGTGTTCTGGTTTCGGGTGTTTTCATCATTTTTGCGCCGGTTTCTTCCCATCTTTGTGGATTTATCCACCTGTCATCTTTGTAGTTGCTGACTTTCAGATTGTGTCTCAGAGTGGAAGTTCTGTTTGTTGATGATGAAGTTATTTCTGTTTCTTAGTTTTCCTTCTAACCGTCTGGCCCTTCTGTTGTAGGACTGCTGAGGTCCACTCCAGGCCCTGCTTGCCTGGGGATCACCTGCAGCAGCTGCAGCACAGTAAGGATTGCTGCCAGTTTCTTCCTCTGCTATTTTTGTTCCAGAAGGATACCCGCCAAATGTCAGTCTGATCTCTTCTTTATTAGGTGCCTCTTTGGATATACAGGGGTCAGGGAACTGCTTTAGAAGACAGCCTGTCCTTTATAGGAGTTTAAGTGCTAAGCTGTGAGCTCCGTTGTTCATTCAGAGCTGGTGGGCAGGTACGTTTAGGTGTGCTTCAGCAGAACTCATAAACTGCTTTTTGTTCCCAGGTGCTCTGTCCCAGGGAGTTAGGGCTTTATTTATGAGTTTCCGTTGTGCTGCTGCCATTTTTTCCAGGGCTTCCCTGCCCAGCGAGGAGGCAGCCTAGTCACTGTCTGCCTGCAGAGGCTTTGCTGAGTTGCTGTGGGCTCCGCCCAGCTGCAGTGTGAACTTCCCTGCAGTCCTGTTTATATGGGTGTAGTTAGAACTGCCTCAACAATGGTGGCCCACCTCTGTATTGGCAGACTCTCTCTGTAATGGCAGGTTGCCTTGGCAACGGCAGGCAGCCTCAGCAATGGCGGGTTGCCTTGGGAACGGCAGGCTGCCTCAGCAATGGCGGACTACCTCCATAGTGGTGGAGTGCCTCGGTAATGGCGGACCCATCTCCTCCACAGAGCTGGACCATCCTGGGTTCAGCTGTGCTTGCTGTGAAACTCTCAATCCAGAGAGTTTCTGATTGCTGTTCTTTTGTGGGGGTGTGACCAGCCGAGCCTGATCACCTGGCTCCCTGCCTCAGAGCCTTGTTCCTTTTTTTTAGTTCAACAGTTGACTCTCTCTCAGGTGTTCTAGTCACCAGTTGAAAACGCGCCGGGATCTGTGCGATTTCCCATGAGGCGACTCACTGCGCCGGCTTAATCAGCGGCACTGAGACTTGTGGTGCTTTTTTTGACGAGGAGTCTCCTGGCCTGGCTCCCTGTTCAGTCCCCTTTTTAATCAGATGGATGGGCGACTTCCCAGGGCTCCAATTGCCAGCTAAAAGGGAACCTGGGCCAGTGTATTTTATACGGAGAACCACCACACCGGGACGTGAGCAAAGCAGCCACGAGGGACAAAGCAGCCGCCCTGACCAAAACAGCCATGCTGGCGACCCATGGGGCTCTTCTGCCTGCGAATCTCCTGGTCTGTGGGCAATAAGAATGCGGTGTCCACTCACCCTCTGCACTTTCACTGGGAGCTGCAATCCTGAGCTGTTCCTAAATGGCCATCTTGGATCTATACGTTGGTCCACTTTTTAGCTAGAAATCAAGTAGAGGGCCAGATTAGTTAGAAGTAGAATGCAAGATTCTTTGAGGACTTTTAAGACCGTTATGCCTAGGGATCTCAATATAGTTCATCTTATTCTAAGTATAATCCCCATGCATCAGATGAAAATAGAGCCACATCTTTGAGTTCCATTTTCTTCATTTCTTTGTTTTTCTTTTTTATTTTGTAGAGGCAAGGTCTCACTATGTTGCCTAGGCTGGTCTTGAACTCCTGAGCATAAGTAATCCTCCTACCTCAGCCTCTCAAAGTGCTAGCCTCCATGCCTGGCCTGACTTTTCTAATGAGTTACTGGGTCTTGAAATGGTCAATTTAGCAGAAAATCTTGTACTGTCCCCTAGGGCTATCTCCTGTGTCTTCCTTCTTTGAATTTTCCAAGAAGTTAACATGTTTTCTAAGTCCAAGGATGGCAATCTTTCTTTACAAGTCAGAAGGGGGGAAAAAGCCTATTCTAATTATTCTGTTTTTTCCATGGATTCAACTGATGTATTGTTGCCATTGTAACTGATCCTGCAATCTGATAATGATTGACCTTTGCCACAAGGTTGCATTCACTGATTTAGACCCCTCAGTTTTCATGGTGATTCATATATAGAGTTCAGAGCTGCGGTGTTTATTAGTTTATGTACGTATGCGGAGTCATTGTTCCCAGCACCCTGCTCTGGAAGCCAGGCCTCCTAGCTTTACCCACACAAACAGTGAGTAAATTGATGCTTCCCCTACACTAAAAACATCATTTGGAGCCCACATCTTAGCTAGACTTAGCCTAGGCCTTCATGGTATGTTACCCTTTGAGGCCTCTGTTGGTCTTTTTTCTTTTTATTTTTTTTGAGACGGAGTTTCACTCATGTTACCCAGGCTGGAGTGCAATGGCGCAGTCTCGGCTCACCGCAACCTCCGCCTCCTGGGTTCAGGCAATTCTCCTGCCTCAGCCTCCTGAGTAGCTGGGATTACAGGCACGCGCCACCATGCCCAGGTAATTTTTTGTATTTTTAGTAGAGACGGGGTTTCACCATGTTGACCAGGATGGTCTCGATCTCTTGACCTCGTGATCCACCCACCTCGGCCTCCCAAAGTGCTGGGATTACAGGCTTGAGCCACCGCACCCGGCTGTTGTCTTTTTTCTAACAGATACTAGTTGAGATCGTTCCCACCAGTCAGAGATGTTCAAATAATGTTTCAGGAAGAGATTAAGTTCCCTTTCCCTTTTGCTATCAGATTTGTATCTTGAGGCTTTTTTTTTATCCTGTGCAGCAGCTTTGGTTAGATAGCAGAAGGTTCCACAGAGCAATAGGAACCAACTTGCAGTTGGCCCCTCAAGTAATCCATTTCTACAATAATAAAAATCTCCCAGGCTACTTGCATATCTACCTCAAGTTTTAAATATATTTTAAAGTTCTACCTCACAGAAAGCCATTAGATAAAATTATCTGAATCTCAAGTAGGTGAGTTGGATTGAACAGAGCTAAGCTTCATCTATGACTCATGAGTATCCATGTATAAAACAGGGTTTTGTACTGTTTCAGCAGCACATACTTTAAAATTGGATTGATAGCGATCGGATAAGCATAAGCGTGGCTGCTGCCTAAGGATGGCACATAAATTCATAAAGCATTCCATATATTGCATTGCCCCTGGAAGGTCATTTGACTATTTCTTGACCAGCTCCAAGGAAGCAGTGTGAGTCAAACCAAAACAGGAGACACCTGATATTACAACTGTGATTATCACTATAAAACTATTGATGTATGGTGATGTATGAAATGAGAACAGAGCTGAGTAACATGGGATGTTACATGCAAATATGTTGTCAGTACATGTCTTGGAAATGGGAAAATGTCAACTTGCATTTCCTTCATAAACCTGAAGAACAATAAAAGCAGGGTTTTTTTCTTGTATGTTAGTTGGAGAGGACCATGGAGATCCAGCATCCTGGCAGAGATGTGTTGGCTCAGTGTTTGAGGAGTTAGGGAAGGAGTGGTGGTTGTCCAAGCCAGGTTTTGACATCTGTTAATTTTCTGCTCTTGGTGTGATTGATGAGCTCAGTAATAGGGGACAATTATGTTATCTATGATAATGAGATAATATATTGATATGTAAATTTAGTTATAAGCTGTGAATTAGCTAAAATGCCCTGAATTACAAACCACAATAAATACAACTAATAAAATTAGCACTTAATAACATTTTATGAAAACGACAACATTTGAATATTAGAACCTATGGAAAATCACACACATCAAGCTTCATTTGGGACTCCAAAATAATTTCAGCAGTAAAGTTCAAGAATAAATTATTCAATTGCTTTACTATTTCTCTGAACATTTAAGCATGTAATCTCATTACATCTTCCTACCAACCTAGTCAAGTAAGGTAGCAAAATCCTTATTTTTTAGAAGAAACCATGGAGCCTAAGAGAAGCAACTTGTCTGAAAACAAATGCCTATTGGTTACCAAGCAAGGACTTGTTCTGAGTACAAGACTCTTTGCAAAATGTCCAGTTAACTATAGTCAGTTTACTGAGCTGTGTTCCCTCCATTTATGAGTACTTCACTTTTTTTCTTTAATTAAAAGGTTAATAAACTTGTAAAGCTTAAAATTTTGAAGTGTATGGGACAGAAATGAAAGTTCTGGTATTAGTGCTGATATTGCCTGAAATGGTTTAAGAATTTAATATGTTTGATAAATATTTTTTATTTTAGAATTATAATAGCAATTTTATTTATTACTTTTTTATACATAGAATTTGACACCAAATTTTGGAACCTAAAAAGAAGATATTTAAAGGCAAGTAAGATTTCCAGTAGTAAATTTCTCTTATATCTTGTTGGTCCTACTCTTGATAAAAAAGAAAGATGTAAGATTAAGGTAGTTTTAGTGGAAAACAACCAGTTTAAAAATATGTGTAAATTGCAAGTATATATATGCATATACATATATGTAAATTAATTTTCAAATTTTAACTTTCTTAGTCTGGAATTCAGAGTTATTTAAGAAGGTAGTTGTATCTATAATCTGAAACAGTATTGTCTGAAAAAAATAATTTACTTAATTACAATCCCTAAAATTCTATATAATATTTTTGCATAAATAAGAAGATTGTTAAGTTAGTATGTTTTATGTTTTCGCTATAGTCACATTATAACAAATTGAACTTGTTATACACAGGGATCTTCTATTTCATTTTTATAATAATTTTTTTGTATTTAGTAAATAAATAATTATAGTTGACCCATGAATAATGTGCGGGTTAGGGACTCTAATCCCTGTACAGTTGAAAATCTGAGTATATCTTTTAATTTCCCCATCTTAGCTACTAGTAATCCACCATTGAGTGGAAGCCTTCCTGATAACATAAACAGTCCATTAAAACCTATTTTATTTGTCCTGCATTATTATACACTGTGTTCTTACAACAAAGTAAGCTAGAGAAATGAAGCTGTTAGAAAGCAAATCATCAGAAAAATATATTGACTTTTCATAAAATGTAAGTGGATCCTGACAAAGGTCTTCATCTGTCTGTGGATCTCAGAGGCAGAAGAAAAGCTGCATACAAGTAAACCCCTGCAGATCAAACCCTTGCTGTTCACAGGTTAACTGTATTACATATTAATCTTTGTCACAAGAAAGTAACTATCTTTAGAACTGGGAACTCAACAGTCGCTTTCTTGTACCATAAGTAAATGGCAAAAAGAACTGTAAAATTGAACCAGCGTGCACCCATACAAATTGGAGATTATGTTTTGGAGATACCTACTGAGTGCAGAAGACAGAAAAACTATTCCTTTGTGAGAAGTACAAGTTATGTTACATATTCTTACATAAGCAAAATGGTTTTATCTGTCATCGTTGACACACACATACACATGTACACATACATGTGCTCCTGCACTTGCATATGTACACACTAAGTTAAAAGTCCTTCTGACTTTATGACCAAATCGACTATTTGCAGGGAGCAGCAGATTACACATGCTACACTTTGGATGCCGTTCTTTTGATTTTGTGACTTGTTCTGTGATGAACTGCCTTCAGTGCATGAACCATGTTTCCAGTTTTTTAAGAAAAAAAACATTAGAAGCAAGTGAAAGGAACTCTATGATCAGTAGTAGACTGTTGTACTTTACTCAGTGGTCATATGCTTTTCTCCAAATATAGAAGTTACTTGAATGAGTTCTCTCGTTGTACAAGTTACTTAAATAATTAATTAATTGTTATTATTTTAAGAAATGGGGTCTCTGTATGTTTCCTAGGCTAGAATACAGTGTTTATTCAGTGGTACAATTACAACTTATTGTAGCCTTGAACTTCTGGGCTTAATCTGTCCTCCTACCTCATCCTCCTGAGTAGCTGGGACCATAGTCATATGTGGTTACATCTAGCTGGATATACAATTATTGATTGATTTTATCTGTTTATTTTTGAGACAGTGTCTCCCTCTGTTGCCAGTTTGAGTGTAGTGTTGCAATCTTGGCTCCCTGCCACTTCTGCTTCCTGGCCTTAAATGTTCCTTTCACCTCAGCCTCCCAAGCAGCTGGGACTACAGGCATACACCACCATGCTTAGCAGTTTTTTTTTTATGGTATGTATGTATGTATTTTTTAGATGAGGTCTCACTATATTCCCCAGGATGGTCTAGAGCTTCTGAGCTCAAATAATCCTTCTACATCAATGGCTTTATTCAGCTAGATACAGAAATACAAGAATCTCCAAGTCAAATATCAAGGAGAAAAAGGAAAACAAAAGAAAAACAGATTAGTGAAAGTTATTCTGTGAAATAACCACCTGATGACAGCCACATATATCAACTTAATAAAAATCTTATATGATGCATTTGTGCCAAGGGTGTCCAAGACCACCCCCAGGTTTGGTAATTCACTAGAAGGTCTCACAGGACTCAGAAAATAATCATACTCAGCTCTTTATTACAATCAAAGGGTACAGGCAAAATTAGAGGGAAAAGGTGCATGTGGTCAAGTCTGGAGGAAACCAGGCACAAGTTTCCAGGAGTTCGCTCCTGTGGAGTTCTCAGGATCTGCTTAATTCTCCAGCCTCTCATTTTGGCAACACATGCGCAGTGATGTCTGCCAGTACCAGAATCTCATTAGAGACTCAGTCCCCAAGTGTTTTAAATGGAGGTTACTCTCCCTCACATGTACCCAAATTCCAGACTCCCAGAAGGAAAGCATCTGTTCAGAGTAACCACATTGTTTCTATAAACACTTTAGACACAGTTAGCCATTTTCTCAGGGAATGGTGGGAACCCTCTCAATTTCAATTTCCTAAACACCGGCCAAGGGGCCAGCCTTGTACGCGGGCCTTTCTAAGGATGTCAGTCTTTTGCCTGTTATATGAAATCTTTTCTGCACAAAAGCTTTAGCCCCAACTTAATTTTTGGTGTTGTTTTAAAATTTCATTTTAACAGCAAATAATATACGGTAACTTGGTACTAGTTTCTGTTGTATGATCCATCGTTAGTTGCAATGCTGGTTACCTTTTTGAGTTTTGGTGACTAACAGGCATTTCTTTGTAAGTTACCATAGCAGTATTAGGTAATTACAGTCTGTCCCTATCTCATTAGCCTTTCAGTAAAATTGTTAAATAAGCCTAATAATTTGAGTTAAAATTAGAATAAAAATTGTCTTTTATTTTCATTACATGAATAATCTAGTTTTCATATTGTGCTAAATCACTGTTTAGAATTGTGAAATAAGATAAAATAATCATTTTATCAATATTTTCTTGCCTGAGCATGCAATTAAATTTATTCATTTTACATTATTTTATATACTCCAATTTGAGAAATAATGCCTACATGCTATTACTTTGGTCTTTATCTCCAAATTTGGGGGTCACCATGTCTTGCTTAAATATGTCATAATAACAGTTTCAGTGAATATCTTTTATTTTTCATTTTAGTTTTTGTTCTGGAAATTCTGGGATGCATAGACAATCAGTATCTTTTTTAGATCAATAACTTTATTTCTTAGAGGAGTTTTAGGTTCACAGCAAAATTGAGAGGAAGGTACAGAGATTTCTCATTATTTTCCATGCCTCCCACGCATGCATGGCCCTTCCCATTATTAGTATTTTCTATCAAAGTGGTACATTTGTTACAACTGATGAACCTACATTGACACATTATAACCATTGAAAGTTCATAGTTGACATCAGGCTTCATTCTTAATACTGCACATTTGGTGACTTCAGACAAATGTATAATGACATGTATCTATTATTTTAATATGATAGAACAGTTTCACTGCCATAAAACTTCTCGATGCTATGCCTGTTCATCTCTCCCTTTCTTCCTAGCAACTCCAACCACTGATCTTTTCTATCTCCATAGTTTTACTTTTTTCAGAAGCATCATATAGTTCAAATAATACAGTGAATATATTTTTGACTAGTTAAAAAGTTAAAGTTCTATGGTAATTAAATGTAGTCATTTAAGATATACTTTTTCCTTTTGTTTTTCTTTTTTTTATCATAAGATCTGATGACATGTGCTTTACATGTTTAGAAAACATGATTTGTGTAGATATTTGCCACATAATGGAAAGGGTTGAGGAAAATGGCACCATGCATTACCACACAGTGCACACTGGAACATCCTGGTTTACGGGGTGGGTTCAGATAGACTCTCTGTTCATTGGAAGGGAACAAGTTTAAGAGGTTGTACTTTATAAAACTGGAATCACAAAGTCTTCATATGTACTTTCAGTTGGAAATAAGACCAGGCAGTGAATGCTATAGGTAAATACCCATGCTCCTCACTGATCCTCTTCCTTAGAGGGATGAGTTTGAAAACAGTCTGTATTATGATGACATGACTCACCTATGACTAGATTCTCTGTCATGAGGGATGGCAAGGAAATCATACAATTTTGCTTTATATGAGGTTTAGAACGAATTTTTTTCTCCCACTAGGGAGAGGGGAAAGCACTGGCACATTCTGGTGGTAAGAGGGCATTGATAGTTTTCTTTCTGTGTATTTTTCACATCAGATAATATATCTGGCAGCCTGCTACACCTCCCCAGTGTTTGTTAAGAAGCTTAACACCCGCCTCAGCCACTGCACTCCAGCCTTGGTAACAAGAGCGAAACTCCGTCTCCAAAAAAAAAAAAAAAAAAAAAAAAAAAAAGTTTAACAAACACTGGCAGCCACACCTCCCCAGTGTTTGTTACGCTTCTCCCTGAAGGTGAGGTGTGATTCGTAGTGGATAAGCTCTTAAAGGAGTGAAGTTTCCAGTGGTTCTTTCTGTGGGAGGTAAAGTGGCAGGCGAATTTGGGCCTTGTTATATGTAGAGCTGAGCATATAGCTACAACTGAGTAAACCACCCAGGACATTCCCTAGAAGAGTATTAGCCAGAGTAACACATTGATCTCTCTTGAGCTCTTCTCCACCAGCAGCTGGAAAGTATTTGCAAGGACCCTTGTTTCTGGTCTGATTCCTATGTTTTGCTAGCTTCTGGTGATAAGTTGTTTTATCCTAACCTGAACAGGTTTAACTGCAGAGCTAAGTGCAGTAGTTCCCCCTTAAATGTAGGAGATACATTTTAAGACTCCCAGTAAATGCCTGAAACCACAAATAGTACTGAATCACATACCATTTATTTCTACATATATATATATATATATATATATATATATATATATATATATATATATGATAGCATTTAATTTATAAATTAGGCACAGTAAGAAATTAACAACTCATCATAAAATATATTGCTGTGGTTCTCACCCTTTTTCCTGTGATGATGTGAATTGATACAATGCCTATGTAATGAGATGCAATGAGATGAATGATGTAGGCATTATGCAGTGTTAGGCCACTATGTACCCCTTGACTCTAAGTCAGAAAAAAGATCATGAGCTGTGAGTGACCCTGGGTCTTCAGGCCTTAATGATGTTGATGGCTGGCAAGAGAAGGAGACCGTGTTGATGACTAATGGGTGAACAGCATATGCAGGGTGGATGTACCGAACAAAGGGATAACTCACATCCCAGTCTGCATGGAGGGGCTCAAGGTTTAATCACACTTCTCAGAATGGCACACTAAAACTTATGACATGTTTATTTCTGAAGTTTTCCATGTGATATTTTGGGAATATAGTTGACTATTAGCTGTCACCACAGAAATAAAAACGGCGAATGTAAAATCTGTGTTTGGACTTTGACTCATTTCTTGGTGTACAATTCTTAAAATCGTTAGAAATTCCAAACTGATGTCTTTTTGTATGCTAATGATTGATGGCTCGAAGCCCCTATGTAGATTCATGATGGCAACTGGTCATTATTGTGAAGACAACGATTAGAGGGTTGAGATCCCCCGTCTCACTCTGCAGACTCTGGGGCGAAGAGAAAGCCTTAAGCTTTTCAGTCACCAACGGCCAGTGCTTTACTTAATCAGTGGTGCATATGTAATAAAGCTTTCATAAAGACCCAAAGGGACTGGGCTTAGCTTCCAGTTTGCTGAATACATTGAGGTTCCTGGAGGATGCTGTGTCCTGGGAAGGCATGTAATCTTCATCCCACTTCCCCCACACTTTGCACTATGCATCTCTTCATCTGTACCTTTTGTAATGTCATTCATAGCAAACTGGTAAATGTGTTTCCCTGAGTACTTTGAGCCACTCCAGCAATTCAGTTTAACCCAAAGAGGGAGTCCTGGCAACCTCAATTGAACCCCAAATTGAAGCCAGTTGGTCAGAATTTCTGGAGTTTCAGACTTAGGGCTGATGTAGGGAGGCAGTCTCATGGGACTGAACCCTTTACCTGTGGAATCTGATGCTATCTGCAGACAGAGTATGAGAACTGAATTAGATGACACCCAGCTTGTGTCATCTGCAGAAATGATTGCTTGTTGGTGGGGAAAATCCCTCCCCACATTTGATCATGGAAGCCTTCTTTGTTGATGATTGTTTCTGTGGTGTGAGAGCAGAGAAAAACATGGCAAGTATGTCTTTTCCACATATGTTGTGGAAAAGGGAACTACTGTATACTCTGTTTTAACTGCCCTTCATATTTTAGTTCAGAAATCATGCTCTTTGACACTGGTCATTCATCACATCTGTTCTGATAACAATACCATTCATTTTTAGTCAATCTCATATGGTCTGACATGACTTGTATACTGCAGTTCACTTGTAGATATCAAATCTTCATAAATTCATTCTTTGCAT
Source organism: Cebus imitator (assembly GCF_001604975.1). Taxonomy (NCBI): domain Eukaryota; kingdom Metazoa; phylum Chordata; class Mammalia; order Primates; family Cebidae; genus Cebus; species Cebus imitator. The sequence goes on along the minus strand of NW_016108107.1, from coordinate 361,542 downwards.
TTAATAAATACAAAGTAAGGGAAATAAGAGTTCTTACTGTACTAGTCACATACCAGTAGGTATAATTTATATTAATTCTAATAAGGTCTCAGGTATGCTTCCAGAGGAATGCTTTTTAACAAAGCATCAGTTCTATACTTGAAAGAAAAATGGTCTAAAGCATGCATACAAGTGTGCATAATTTTTTTGATGAAAGTAGAGTCTTGCTATGTTTTCCAAACTGGTCTCAAACTTCTGGGTTTCTCAAGTGATCCTCCTGCCTCAGTCTCCCAAGTAATTGAGATTACAGGCATGCATGACTGTGCCTTCTTATGTTTTTAATATTCTGTATATTATTGATTTACAATGCATTTTACCTTTTCCTTTAATAGATCCTGGGAGTTCTGACGCATCTGCAGACAGGTAGGATTTTACAGATTTAAAAAATTATATTAACTAAGGAAATATAGATGGAAGAAACTAATATCTGCTGAGTGTTGTATTCTGGGCTAACCACCCTATTATGTGCTATGCATTATCTCATAAAGCCATCACAACATCTGTGTTCTTATAACCTACTGTTTATTAAATAGGCAGCTGTGGTTTAGAGAGGTTAATTAATTGGCTCATGACCCCATAGTTAAAAAAGTAGCTGATTCGCAGTTAAACCATCAGCCTGCCTGGCTTCCAAATCTTTCTTTTGCTCCTCAGCCTAAATGGATAAAGATCCGTGCAGCAACTGGATCAAGATATATGTTAGAATCAGATTAATGAATACAGTCAAATCTAGTTATATGTTAACTCTCATTTAAGGTTATTTTGAGAAATGAGGTTGGTCTAAGAGTTTGTCTGAATAATTTGACAATTTCAGTGGTAACCAATATCGTATCTTTACCATCAAAGGCTTTAGAGCAGTGTAAAGGTTTGGCCATAGGATTGTAAATTTTACAAAACCAAGATTAGACAAGTCTTAGAGAGCAATTATTTGACTTCCCAGTTTGGCTTTCCCTTTAGGCTAGTATTTCTGCCTGCTTCCACATAGTTTTTTTTAGTCTTTTCTCCTTTTTCCATGACATTTCCCTAACCTTCTCTTGATGTTTTTAAGAGTTCTTCTCTGCTTTTCATGTTTCTTTGTTCTATCATTTTTTCAAATTCTGCTAGCTATGTATCCCCAATTCTCCTATACAATCAAAAGCATGCAGAATTTCAGAATTTTAAGGAATCATAGGACTAATTAAAATAACCACTAGTACTTCAACATGTGTTAAACATTCTGACAAGTGTTTTTCTAGATAAAGAAACTGAGACTCAAACAGATTAGGATAGTTTCCTTTTTGGACATAGGAAGTAGCAGAAATGAGATTTAAACTCATTTTAAAGCCCAGTACTCACCTTTCTTTTTTTATATGGGCATTTTTTGTTGTTATTGTTGTTCACAGAGTCTTGCTCTCTCGCCCAGGGTTGAGTGCAGTGGCGAAGTCCAGGCTCACTGCAACCTCTGCTGCCTGAGTTCTAGCGATTCTCCTGCCTCAGCCTCCCAAATAGCTTAGATTACAGCCAAGCCATGGTGGCTCACACCTGTAATCCCAGCACTTTCGAATGCTGAGGCAGGCGGATTATGGGGTCAAGAGATCCAGACCATCGTGGCCAAAATGGTGAAAATCAGTCTACTAAAAATACAAAACAAATTAGCTGGGCATGGTGGCGGGCACCTGTAGTTCCACCTATTTGGGAGCTGAGGCAGGAGAATTGCTTAAACACAGGAGGTGGAGGTTGCAGTGAGCCGAGATTGTGCCATCGCACTCCAGCCTGGTGACAGTGAGACTCTGTCTCAGATAATGATGATGATGATGATGATACAAAGGGGGAGTGAGTCTGGTGCACCCAGTGGATAGAATGAGAGTGAAATTAACTGGTGAACCCAATGGCAGTGGCTAAGAATGGAACAAGCAGGGAAGGCCAAGTTTGAAGAGAAACAATACTTTATTGGATAGGAATACGAATTCTTCAGTAAGAGATCAAAATATTGGAGTTTATGACAAGTTTAATAAATTACAAAGATGAACACAACATGTTGGGAATTTACAAAGGCACATTAAAATAGAGGGTTCAAGGGAGCTTTAAACAGGTTGCTGCCTTTTTTGATCAATACCTGACAAACTTGAAGATTTTTACTGAAAGATGCTAAAATATTTTGAGACACTGGGAAGAGTCTCTACAGCAGATAGAAATGTGGTATCACGTGCTTCCATTCTGTCTTACAGAGTGGTGGCTTACAGCTTCTTGAGTACTAGGGGCTGGAGATTGCTGAACTACATAGATCTGTAGCCCAGCGCAGGTGCCTCCTCACCTCCTCCTCTTTTCGTAATTCACTGATGGCCTTCCAATGTTCATGGAGGCTGGGTCAGGGGCATGATTGAGTGGCTAATCCGTCATGAAGTTCAGTTGGGTAATTGGAGGTGTGTCTATGTTGGGGCAGTTGATGGAGACTCCAGTTAGCTTGTTACTCAGGAGCAGGGATGTAGAGAGCCACTCCTGGTCATGTGAGGCCATCCTTTCAGGAATCTGTGCTTTCATAGATTGAAGATTGGAGACTGCCATGGAGCCCCGCACAAGTGGAATCTGGAAACCCATAGGAAGAAAGATATTTAGATAGTACTTAGGGAAACAAGAGGTACAACTACCAGGACTCTGTTTTTCTGGCAGTCTCTCTTCTTGGATCTCTGAGTGCCTATAAAGGTTTTTTTTTTTTTTTTTTTTTTTGGAGAGGGAGTCTGGCTCTGTCACCCAGGCTGGAGTGCAGTGGCATGATTTCAGCTCACCACAACCTCCACTTCCACCTCCAGTGTTCAAGTAATTCTCCTGCCTTAGCCTCCCTAATAGCTGAAATTACAGGTGTTTGCCACCACGTCTGGCTAATATTTGCATTTTTAGTGGAGGCGGGGTTTCACCATGTTGGCCAGGTTGGTCTTGAGCTCCTGACCTCAAGTGATCTGCTCACCTTGGCCTCCCAATGAGCTGGGATTTTACACATGAGCCACCACGCCCAGCCCTACCTGTGAAAGATTTAAGGGCTTCCTAATGTGGACCTGAAAAAGGATGGATATAGTGAGTGTAATTGAATTTTTAATACTGTTAATGTATTGATCTTTCGGGGAAGAGTATTCTCAAAGAATACATACACCTTTGTTGTTAAGAGTTTTGTGCACTTAGCAGTCACACATTTCAAATATTGCAGGTGATTTCCTGTACTGTTTTGGGACAAAGGAAAGCAATGGGATCTTCTTAAGTGGTATCTATGTTGAGGAATCAAGACTGCCAATTTGAAGTGACACAGATTAGTCTTTTAACCAGAGTTAGATAATGGACAAGAAACAATGGGTCTTTCTACCTTGTTTTAGGCATCAGGTTTCTTCCAGTTTAGGTAACAAAAGTTATGTCATTTATTAGTTGAATTTTAACTACAACTTCAGGATACATAATTTGTCAGGGTAAATTATCATCAGGCTCTGGTATATATTGGCTGTCACTATTCATTATGGAGCTCAAGGTCAGTTTTCATTGACTATTGTATATATTTACACAGGTAGAGGTGCAAAAATAGGTAACCAAAATCTATTTTTAGAACAGAGGCAATATTTTAACTGTATCAAGAAACATTATTTAATGTACAGATAGCTGACCTTTTTCCAGATTGTGTTTTGTTTTTTGGAGGGAGAAGCTGAATATGAACCGGCAGTTTAAAAATTTGTAAGGAAATTAGCTTGCTCACTTTCATTGTATATTTTTGCTCTAAAGCATTTCCCATGAACTGTGTGTGTTGATCCATGCCCTAAGACAGATGATGACAACTTGACTGTTACCACCAAGGTGAAGTGGCCTCTTGTAAAATTAATTTTCTCAGTTAAGTTTTGCATATTATTTACTTTTAAAATTTAGCAGTGGTTTATCTTTTTTTATGTTGGTAATACAAAGTTGGTCAGAGAAAAGCATAAACATGGCTAGCTGATTTAAAAAAATTTGTTTAACCTTGTCAACTAACAAAAGATTAAGTACTGTGACAGGGTGAGGCTGAAAGAAAATGAACTGGAAATTACATTATGACAGGAGAAGCACATTAGAAAATGCTTTCCCCAATAAAGGAAATATAAAATTTGGTTAAGATTTGTTTGGATAAATATTAATGTTGGCTTTTAAATCAGACTAGTGTTACTCTCATAATATTTACGCCTGTATAAATCTTCAGTGAATCAAATTACTTGTAGTTATCATGGAATCTCCCTGGTACCTTTTATTGGCAAAACTGTACAACACGTAGCATATAGCTTTTTTTGGACACTTATTATTTTGGTATCATATAGTTTTTAGGAGAGACTTTTATTTCCTACTTATACTAGTTCTGTAGTGAGACTAAAATAATATTAAAATTTGTAGAAAACTAGCTGAGTGGCCGGGCGCGGTGGCTCAAGCCTGTAATCCCAGCACTTTGGGAGGCCAAGGCGGGTGGATCACGAGGTCAAGAGATCGAGACCATCCTGGTCAACATGGTGAAACCCCAT
>NW_016108107.1:321613-356849 GCF_001604975.1 Cebus imitator | reverse complement strand
AAAAACTAGCTGAGTATGGTGATGTACAGCTGTAGTCCCAGCTACTTGGGCTTTGAGGCAAGAGGATTACTTGAGCCCAGGAGTTTGAGAACAGCCTGGGCAACATAAACAGATTGTATCTGCTTTAAAAATATAAATTGTAGAAATGTAGAAATTTAAATTTGTTACCAAAATTTGTATTACAAATGGATTTTTGTGTTTTGTAAGTTGTTGATAAAGGGTATATACAAAACACTTCATCTAATGAATAACATGTATTTTACTGCAAATAACCAGTTACATAAGCAGGGTCTTAACACCAATATGGTAAGACTTTAACACCATAATTTTGTCATTGTAGTTTATTTAAAATATCCACTCAAAGTCTTTATATTACATTAGGAAATTAAAATTTCAGAAATTTTTATATTTAGTTGTTTAAATAATCATTTGAAGTTCCTGTATACTACGAGCTACTGGAGGTCATAGACATATTTGTGTGTATCCCGGAGTACCAGGAGTACAGTCTTCCAAGTAAGAAGCATTGTAATTGTTGCTTTTTCTAGATGGAGTTTCATTCTGTCACCCAGGCTGGAGTGCAGTGGTGGGATTTTGGCTGACTTGTAATCTCCACTTCCTGGGCTCAGGTGATCCTCCCACCTCAGCCATCCAAGTAGCTGAGACTGTAAGCCTTTGTCACCTTGCTTGGCTCAGTTTTGTATTTTTTTAGAGATGGGCTTTTGCCTTGTTGCCCAGGCTGGTCTTTAACTGTTGGGCTCAAGTGATATGCCTGCCTCAGCCTCTCAAAGTTCTGGGGTTACAGGAATGCAATACCAAATTCAGCCTTAATAGTTGTTTAATATGTAAATAGATAAATGAATTTTTATATAATGAAATAAGTAACATAATATACATAATGTATCTAATGATAACTGCATTTTTAAATTGTACTTTAGGTTCTGGGGTACATGTGCAGATCATGCATGATTATTGCACAGGTACATACATGGCAAGGTGGTTTGCTGCCTCCATTACCCCATCACCTATATCAGGCATTTCTCCCCCATGTTCTCTCTCCCTGACCTCCCCACCCCCCACTGTCCCTCCCATAGTGCTCCCCAACAGACCCCATTGTGTGATGCTCCCCTCCCTACTTCCATGTTTTCTCACTGTTCAACACCCACCTATGAGTGAGAATATGTAAGGTTTGATTTTCTGTTTTTGTGTCAGTTTGCTGAGAATGATGGTTTCCAGATTCTTTTATGTCCCTACAAGGGACACAAACTCATTGTTTTTTATAGCTGCATGATAACTGCATTTTTAAAATATTGCTTACATTTATATTATTTTTAATGTTTAAGGTTGTATATGTTTTGATGTGTTATTTTGAGAACTTATGCCATAAATAAAAAAGAAATAAATTAGAAATAGATTATCAGTAGCAAAGAGGGTTCCAGTATACTTTCTAATATCATTCAGCCGGAATCTTAGATTAAAATTTTAGATTAAAATTTCTTAAATATTTTGTTAGCCCCAACTCATGTTCTAATAAATATGCCTTTATAAGCCATGCATTACTCTTTAGGATTCTGGCTACCAATTCTTTCTCTAGGTGGAAAGTTGATGGAAAGTTCTAGTTTTCCCTCTCTGTACTAATAATGTTCTTTCAGGTAGTGGTAGATGACCATGGTTAACTAATTGAATGTCTTATAGTAATAAAATTAAACTCTGTATCACAGAAGTATTTTTTAAAAACTATAGCGTAAGTATTAATTAACCTGTATTGTTAGGGCTATGAAAAACGAAAGTCTCTGTTATATATCTATTTCTCCATGAACTTTACTGTATTTGATGTTGTTTCTTTTCTTTCTTGGCTGAGGCATATATTTAACTGACAAGTTAGGCTTTTTTGTTTCTCCCTTCATCCTCACATTTTAAAAATGATTTATTGCCACCTGTTTTTTTCCTCACAGATATCATTTCTGTAATCACTGGTCTTTCAGTCCATCTGTGTCTTCAATTGTCAGTATATTTAGTTACAGCTTTCTGCTTAGTTAGCTATGTGTGAGTTTTCATTCAACAATTATTGTCTCACAAGGTTTTTTTCCCTCTTCTTTAGAATAACAATTTATACATTTATCTTTAACTTTTTGGCAAACAATAAAATCAACTAATGCTATTTGTAATGTCAACCTACTTAGATACTACTATAAACTCTCGTTTTCTCCCACAAGAAGTGGTTTATGCAAATAATTACCTCCTGAATATACCCATATGAATTATTTTCTTACATTTTTTAGCTCGTAATAAACTATGTGCTAAGCAAATTACTGCTTCATAGTATAATTCAGTTAACTTGCATGATTCATTTAAGAAGCATGTATAGATCCAAGATGGCTGATTAGGAGCAACTCAGGATTGCAGCTCCCAACGAAAGTGCAGCGGGTTAGTGATTGCTGCATTTCCAGATGGATTTTTATTACCCACAGACCAGGAGATTCCCAGGTGGAGGAGCCTCACGGGTCGCCAGCATGGCTGTTTTAGCTGGCACGGTTAGTCTCTGCACAAAATACACAGGTCCAAGCGCCACTGTAGCTGGCAACTGGAGCTCCTGGGAGACAGAGTCACCCATTCAACTGATTCAACTATAAAAAGGGGAGTGAAACAAGGAGTCAGGCTAGGAGATTCCCGGGCAAAAAAGTGCCACGAATCTCTGCGCAGCTGTTTAAGCCAGTGCAGTTGGTCACCTCATGGGAAATCACACAGATCCCAGGGCCTTTTCAACAGGCAACTGGAATGCCTGGGAGACAGAGTTGCCCAAAAAAAAAAAAAAAAAAAAAGGGGGTCTGAGTCAGGGAGCCAGTTGATCAGGTCCTACCCCCCAAAAAAACCAGCAATTTGAAACGCTCTGGATTCAGAGTTTCACACCAAGTACAGCTGAACCTGGGATGGTCCAGCTCTGTGGTGCAGGGGCATCCGCCATTACTGAGGCAGTCTGCCATTATGGAGAGAGTGCGCCATTACAGAGGTGGGCCGCCATTGCCTTGGCAGTTCTAACTATATCCCTATAAACAGGACTGCAGGGAACTCAATATTGCAGCTGGGAGGAGCCCACAGCAGCTCAGCAAAGCCTCTGCAGGCAGACTGTGGCTAGGCTGCCTCCTCCCTGGGCAGGGAAGTACTGAAAAAACGGCAGCAGAATGACAGAAACATAAATAAAGCCCTAACTCCCTGGGACAGAGCCCCTGGGGGGGAAAGAAGGCATTTATGAGTTCTGCTGCAGCCCACTTAAACATACCTGCCCAGCAGCTCTGAATGAACAATGGAGCTCACAGCTAAGCACTTGAGCTCCTATAATAGACAGACTGTCTCCTCAAGCAGCTCTCTGACCCCAGTATATCCAAAGGGTCACCTCATAAAGGAAAGCTCAGACTGAAGTCACTTCTAAGCAAAAAGAACAATGCTGGAGGCATCACACTACTGGACTTCAAACCATACTACAAGGCTACAGTAATCAAAACAGCATGGTACTGGTAATAGAACAGAGATATAGACCAATGGAACAGAACAGAGGCCTCAGAGGCAACACCATACATTTACAACCACCTGATTTTTGACAAACCTGACACAAACAAGCAATGGGGAAAGGATTCCCTGTTTAATAAATGGTGTTGGGAAAATTGGCTAGCCATTTGCAGAAAGCAGAAACTAGACCCCTTCCTGACACCTTACACTAAAATTAAATCTAGATGGATTAAAGACTTAAACATAAGACCTGACGCCAGAAAAACCCTAGAAGAAAATATAGAAAAAAACATTCAGGACATAGGCATAGGCAAGGACTTCATGACCAAAACACCAAGAGCATTGGCAACAAAAGCCAAAATAGACAAATGGGACCTAATCAAACTCCACAGCTTCTGTACGGCAAAAGAAACAGTCATTAGAGTGAATTGGCAACCAACAGAATAGGAAAAAATTTTTGCAATCTACCCATCTGACAAAGGGCTAATATCCAGAATCTATAAAAAACTAAAACAGATTTACAAGAAAAAAATAAGCCCATTCAAAAGTGGGGGAAAGATATGAACAGACACTTCATAAAAGAAGACATATATGAGGCCAACAAACATATGAAAAAATGTTCATCATCACTGGTCATTAGAGAAATACAAATCAAAACTACATTGAGATACCATCTCACGCCAGTTAGAATGGCGATCATTAAAAAATCTGGAGACAACAGATGCTGGAGAGGATGTGGAGAAATAGGAACACTTTTACACGGTTGGTGGGAGTGTTTAACCCTTGTGGAAGACAGTGTGGCAATTCCTCAAGGACCTAGAAAGAGAAATTCCATTTGACCCAGCAATCCTATTACTAGGTATATATCCAAAGGATTATAAATCATTCTGCAGCACTGTTCACAATAGCAAAGACGTGGAACCAACCCAAATGCCCATCGATGATAGACTGGACAGGGAAAATGTGGCACATATACACCATGGAATACTATGCAGCCATAAAAAACAATGAGTTCATGTCCTTTGTAGGGACATGGATGAACCTGGAAACCATCATTCTCAGCAAATTGACACAAGAACAGAAAACCAAACACTGCATGTTCTCACTCATAGGCAGGTGTTGAACAATGAGAATACGTGGACACAGGGGGGGAGCATCACACACTGGGGTCTGTTGGGGGGAAATAGGCGTGGGACAGCGGGCGGTGGGGAGTTGGGGATGGATAGCATGGAAAATGCCAGATACAGGTGATGGGAGGAAGGCAGCGAATCACACTGCCATGTGTGTACCTATGTAACAATCTGGCATGTTCTTCACATGTACCCCAAAACCTAAAATGCAATAAAAAAATTTAAAAAAAAGAAGACATATATGAGGCCAACAAACATATGAAAAAATGCTCATCATCATGGGTCATTAGAGAAATGCAAATCAAAACTATAGTGAGATACCATCTCACGCCAGTTAGAATGGTGATCATTAAAAAATCAGGAGACAACAGATGCTGGAGAGGATGTGGAGAAATAGGAACACTTTTACACTGTTGGTGGGAGTGTAAATTAGTTCAACCATTGTGGAAGACAGTGTGGTAATTCCTCAAGGACCTAGAAACAGAAATCCCATTTGACCCAGCAATCCCATTACTGGGTATATATCCAAAGGATTATAAGTCATTCTATTATAAGGACACATGCACACGAATGCTCACTGCAGCACTGTTTACAATAGCAAAGACTTGGAACCAACCCAAATGCCCATTGATGATAGACTGGACAGGGAAAATGTGGCACATACACACCACAGAATACTATGCAGCCATAAAATCGATGAGTTAGTGTCCCTTGTAGGGACATGGATGAACCTGGAAACCATCATTCTCAGCAAACTGACACAAGAACAGAAAATCAAACACTGCATGTTCTCACTCATAGTGAGGCAAGTGGGTGGGACTCTGAGGCTTCTGGATTAGAAAAGCTAGGCTCACCCGCCCTCTTAGCCACCGAGGGCACTGCAGTGTCCTCAAGTTCACAACGCTGGCAGGAGACAAGTGCCCTCTGGTGGCCATCCTGCTGCACCACTTAAAGTTGGAGCAAGGAGTGTTCGGCGCCATTGTTCTGGAAATGCAAACTGACACAGAGCCCACTGGCCCGTGTGTTTCTAAACGGAAGAAAGGACAATTAATTGGAGACCATAGGAAATGGAATGAACATGGATGCACATTTTACAACTTGTGCAAAAATTCACTCAACATAGTCTTCAGACATAAAATGAAAAACTTTCAGAGGCATCTTAACCACAGTGACTTTAAATAAAAGCTTTTTAAAAAGTTAAATCTGGGTAGGGTGCAGTGGCTCACGCCTGTAATCCCAGCACTCTGGAAGGCAAAGGCAGAAAGATCACTTGAGATCAGGAGTTCAAGACCAGCCTGGAAAAATAGTGAGACCCCATGTCTACAGAAAATATAAAAATTAGCTGGCATGGTGGCTACCCAGGAGGCTGAGGCAGGCCACAGTGAGCCAGCCATGATCGCACCACTGCACTCCAGCCTGGATGACAGAGTTAGACCTTCTCTCTCTTTCTCTCTCTCTCTCTCTCTCTCTCACACACACACACACCCCTTCTCTCTCTCTCCTCTCTCTCTCTCTCACACACACACACACACACACACACACACACTCTATTTCTTGGATTATATATTTAGGGAATTGAGCATTTTTGGTTATAAAATATTTATGGTTGCAGGAACAAGTTAATAACCAAATGAAGACCCAAAACTCATAAAAATGTACCAGTACTTTCAGAACAAAAAGCATTCTTAGTTCAAAAGTAAGTTTTGCTTTAAAGATAATAGTGCACTCATAAATTCTTGTTAAAACAGTAACACAGAAAAATAATAACAGCCTGTCACAAACTGATCACAAGCCTTTATAAGAGACAACACTATTCTTAAGAACCTATATAAACAAACATTAAGTCCCGGCATGGTGGCTCACATCTGCAATCCCAGCACTTTGGAAGGCCGAGGCCAGTAGATCACTTGAGGCCAGGATTTTGAGACCAGCCTGGCCAACATGGTGAAACCCAGTCTCTACTAAAAATACAATAAATAAGCCAGGCGGGGAAGTGCACACCTGCAATCCCAGCTACTTGGGAGACTGAGGTAGAAGAATCCCTGAACCCAGAAAGCAGAGGTTGCAGTAAGCCAAGATCATGCCATTGTGACAAGAGCAAAACTGTGTGTCAAAAAAAATTTTTTTTAATTTAAAACAGGTGCATTCCTCCTCTGGCTTTCTGAGGATGACCTGCTCTATAACTGAGTGGTCATCAATAAATGCTATTAACTTCACTAGACTCTGCAACTCGCCATAAATTCTTTCTCATGTGAGATCCAAAACAAATTCTTGGGGCCCAGGACAAGACCCCTTTTCTGGCAACAAAACTATACAAATACTTTTTATTTTTCTTTCCCTCCCTCCCTCCCTCCTTTCTTCCTTCCTTCCTTCCTCTCTCTCTCTCTCTCTCTCTCTCTCTTTCTTCTTTCTTTCTCTCTCTCTCTTTCTTAGAAGAAAGTCTTGCTCTTTTGCCCAGGCTGCAGTGCAGTGGTGTGACCTTGGCTTGCTGCAACCTCTGCCTCCCAGGTTGAAGCGATTCACCTGCCTCAGCCTCCCAAGTAGCTGGGATTACAGGTGCCTGCCACTATGCCTGGCTAATTTTTGTATTTTTAATAGAGACAGGTTTGCGCCATGTAGGCCAGGCTGGTCTTGAACTCCTAACATTAGGTGATCCAGACACTGTGGCCCCCAAAAGTGCTGGGATTACAGGCATGAGCCACTGTACCCAGCCATAAAACTATAAAAATTCTAGAAGAACACACAGAAAGAATGCTTTGTGACCTTGGGTTTGGTGATGAGTTTTTTAACACATGACACTGTCAGGGGCATTTGAACCAGAGTGACTCAATCTTGGATAAGTGCTGAGTAAAATAAGGTTGAGACCTGTTGGATTACATTCCCAGGAGGTTAAGTGTTCTTAATCACAGGATAAGAAAGAAAGTCAGCACAAGATACAAGTCCCAAAAAAAAAAAAAAAAAAAAAAAAGAAGAAAAAAAAAAAAAAAAAAAAAAAAAAAGGAGGTCAAAACCAAGATAGTGATGAAAGTGACCACTAGTCGTCCTCACTGCTTGCTATACACTAATTATACTGCATTAGTATAACTGCTCCAGGGGTTCACCTTGCCCTCTATCTAGATAGAGCCAATTCATCAAGACAGGAGAACTGCAATACAGAAAGAATAATTCATAAAGAGGCAGCTATGTGGGAGACCAGAGTTTTTTTTATTATTCAACTCAGTCTCTCCCAAGCATTCAGGGAGCAGAGTTTTTTGTTTTTGTTTTAAGATGGAGTCTTGCTCTTGTCACCCATGCTGGAGAGCAATGGCATGATCTCAGCTCACTGCAAGCTCTGTGTCCTGGGTTCAAATGATTCTCCTGCCTCAGCCTCCTGAGTAGCTGGGATTATAGGCACATGCTACCAAGTCCAGCTAATTTTTGCATTTTTAGTAGAGATTGGGTTTCACCATGTTGTCGAGGCTGGTCTCGAACTCCTGCTCAGGTTATCCACCCGCCTTGGCCTCCCAAAGTGCTGGGATTACAGGCGTGAGCCACCTCACCTGCCCAGGAAGCAGAGTTTTTAAGGATAAGCTGATGGGTGGGGTGAAGTCAGTAAGCCAAGCATGCTGATTGGTCAGAGATGATATCACAGGAGTTGGAGCTGTCTTCTTGAGCAGAGTCAGTTCCAGGGTCTGACCACAAGATCAGATGAGCCAGTTTACTGATCTGGGTGGTGTCAGCTGATCCATCAAGTGCAGGGTCTACAAAACATCCCAAGCACTGATGTTAGGTGCAGTTTAGGGAGGGTCAGAATCTTGTAGCCTTCAACTGCATGACTCCTAAACCATAATTTCTAACGTTGGGGTTAATGTTAGTCCTACAAAGGCAATCTAGTCCCCAGGCAATAAAGAGGTCTGCTTTGGGAAAGAGCTGCTGTTACCATCTTATGCTTGAACTATAAACTAAGTTTCTACCAAAGTTAGTTCAGCCCAAGCCCAGGAATGAACGAGGACAGCTTCAAGGTTACAAGCAAGATGGAATCAGTTAAGTTAGATTTCTTTCACTAAGTCATAATTTTTCAAGGACAGTTTCATTAGCATGCTAAAAGACACTTCCACCAGTGCCATGACAGTTTACAAATGCCATGGCAATGTCCAGAAGTTACCCTATATGGTTTAAAATGGGAGAAACCCTGAGTTCTGGGAATTGCACATCCCTTTCTCAGAAAACTCATGAATTTTCTACCTCCAACCCTCGTTTAGTATATGTACAAGAAAAGTTTATACTCTGTGAAAGATCTTGTTCAAAAAATAAAAAGCCAGGCACTGTGCCTCACACCCATAATCCCAGGCGGGAGGATCACTTGAGGCCAGGAGTTCCAGATACAGGGAAGTTCTGAAAACAAGGTGGAAATTAACCTTTTATAAGGGAAATTTACATCTTTCAAGAAAATCCCCATTTTAATAAAGTCTCCCTCTCAGTGCCCAGAAGAGAATGATGACTAAATCAACAGAGGTTCTTATCAAGGGACTTCCAGAAATGCCTTCACAAATACTCCCAGAAATAGTGCTTTACCAGCTATATGAGTATCCCTTAATCCTATCGAGGAAACACCTAAAATTAACCATTACAGTATTTATGCTTTGTTTGTGGCTAACATCTTATTTTTTAAGTTTTATTATTATTCTTTTTCTTTTCTTTTTTCTTTTTTGAGACAGAGTCTCACTCTGTTGCCCAGCCAAGAGCAGGCTGTTAAAAAGAGTATAGCTTCCTTGGTTTCTCTCTTGCCATGTCATCTCTGGTGCACACTGGCTCCCCTTCTGCTTTCCACCATGTGTTCAAGCACCATAAAGCCCCACCAAATGCAGCTGCCCAATCTTCAATGTTCCTGCCACTAGAATCATGAGCCAAATGAAATGAATTTTTCTTCTCTCTTTTTTTTTTTTTTACTTTTTTTTATTGGGGGGGACAGTCTTACTCTGTCAACCAGGCTGGAGTGCAGTGGCACAAACATGGCTCACCGCAGCCTTGACCTCCTGGGCTCAAGCAATCCTCCCACCTCAGCCTCTCAAGGTTGGGACCATAGGCATGCACCACCATGCCTGGCTAGCTTTTTTATTGTTTGTAGAGATGGGGTCTCCCTGTGCTGCCCAGGCTGGTCTCAAACTCCTGGGCTCAAGGAATCCTCCCATCTTATCCTCATAAAGTGCCAGGATTACAGGTATGAGCCACCATGCCTGCCAGACATAAATGTTTTTTATGAGATGCACTTTCACTCTTGTTGCCCAAGCTGGAGTGCAGTGATGCAATCTCGGCTTGCTGCAACCTATGCCTCCCAGGTTCAAGAGATTCTACTGCCTCAGCCTCCTGAGTAGCTGGGATTACAGATGCCCACCACCATTCCTGGCTAATTTTTGTATTTTTAGTAGAGAAAGCTTTCACAATGTTGGCCAGGCCAATCTTGAACTCCTGATCTCAGGTGATTCACCCACCTTGGCCTCCCAAAGTGCTGAGATTACAGGCATGAGCAACTGTGCCTGGTGCAGACATAAATATTTAATAACATTTTCTAATAAAAGAAATCAGGGCTCTCTGAAGAAATGGCTGATACTGGGACTGGGACAGTAAATATATGACCCAGGATAACTGACCTACCAGAAAAGAAGAAAGTACTCAAAAAATATGAAATTATGTCAAAGGAAAAAGGAACCAATGGAAAGAGTTCCCAATGGCCCAGGCAGAAGTAAACTGAGCAACAAAATACTGCAATATTGAATAATAACCAAAGCTTAAAGTAACTGTGTCCACATTTATACAAATAAGTGCATAAGCAAATAAAGTTGAACAGAAATCTCCTTTACAAGAGAGTCCCAAATAACTGATGCAGACAATCAGTCATCAAGGAGGTGGAGCTAACATCCCACTCGTTAAATGGCGACTGTGCATAGTGACTTCCTCCAGAAGAATATCAAAAATATGAACAAGGAACCTTACAGTAGAGAAACTTGACAAACAGTAGCTCAGCCATGTGATCACAGTTAATATCAATGGTGATAATTCACCTTGAGAGCATGAAGTGACAAGAATAGCACTTCACCTCTGTGATCTGCTTCCCCCAAACCCATAACCAATCCTCCTTAACACTGTCAAGGTCATTGGAAGAAGGAAAGTCTGAGAAACCATCACAGCCAACAAGAGCCTAAGCAGTCATGACAACTAAAGTTATGTGGGATCCTGGATGCAAGGGAATGATAGAACTCCTCCTCCCTGAAGGAGGGAAAGATACAACTAAGGAAATCCAAATAAAATATGGGCTTCAGTTAATAATAGCTTATCAATATTTGTTCACTCACTATGACAAATAATGTGAGACATACTGATAGAAGATGTTAAAAGAGGACACTGGATTGCAGCTACATGGGAAATCTGTGTTTTGTTTGCTATTTCTGTGTAAATCTAAAACTAAGATAAAATTTAATTTTAAAAAGTGTTGTATTTTTTCAAACACCTGCTTAATTATTTGTACTATTAATTACCAGTAATTGACCCTGTTACCTATTGCTGTCTTTTAATAAGAGCATTAATGACATAAAGATTAAATCACACAGACTACTATATAATTCTAAATGCCTCTTTACATATTTTATGTCAAATTAACATATATGTATAAACTTACTTAACATAATTTTTTCTGGTACTGTGATTGTGTCTTGGGTTCACTCTATATAAAGGTGGTCCTTTTTTTAGACAACCAGGAAAAAATTCACTTTAGAGATTAGTTCAATTCATGGTTGAACACTGTCAAAAGAATGACTGTAAAACAAAGTTCCTTAGTGTCCAAGATTTTTTGTTGGTACTGCTTTTGTTTTAGAATACAAGATTTAGAAAAGAAAATGTTTCAATGGTAAATCAGTTCCCTGTGACTGGATCACTTACTCCGAAATATCCCTGTCTTTGTTTTCCATGCGTGCTTTTTAGCAATAATACAAACAGAATGCAATATTGGCCACTGGGAGAAAATATTCAAAGAAAGAAAGAATGTGAACAGAATTTGTAAGCACAATAATTTAGTGTTTCATTGTAACGCTTTCTGAAACAGAAGAGTTTAGGAATATTCAAAGTCAGTTTCCTCAATGATACTTCACAGAAAGTGATGAAACTAGAGAAACAAAAATGGCAGAATATTCTGAGTGATTTTAGATGTTGCTATGTGTTACGGGAAAAAAATAATTTACCTTTTAAAAGATCACAGATGCTGGGCACGGTGGCTCAGGCCTGTAATCCCAGCACTTTGGGAGGCCGAGGCAGGCTGATCACGAGGTCAGCAGTTCGAGACCAGCCTGACCAACATGGAGAAACCCTGCCTCTACTAAAAATACAAAAAATTAGCTGGGTGTGGTGGCACATGTCTGTAATCCCTGCTACTGAGGAGGCTGAGACAGGAGAATTGCTTGAACCCGGGAGGCGGAGGTGGCGGTAAGCCAAGGTCATGCTATTGCACTCCAACCTGGGCAACAACAGCAAAACTCCATCTCAAAAAAAAAAAAAAAAAAAAAAAAATCACAGATAATTATTGGAAGCCCAGACTCTGAAATGTTTCCAAATTTATTTGAAGTTGTAAGTACTTATAATGTCAATATAGCTAGTCATGAAATTAAAGATAAAAAAGGATCTGTGCAGGCCGGGCGGGGTGGCTCACGCCTGTAATCCCAGCACTTTGGGAGGCCGAAGTGGGTGGATCACGAGGTCAAGAGATCGAGACCATCCTGGTCAACACGGTGAAACCCCGTCTCTACTAAAACTACAAAAAATTAGCTGGGCATGGTGGCGCATGCCTGTAATCCCAGCTACTCAGGAGGCTGAGGCAGGAGAATTGCCTGAACCCAGGAGACGGAGGTTGCGGTGAGCCGAGATCGCGCCATTGCACTCCAGCCTGGGTAACAAGAGTGAAACTCCGTCTCAAAAAAAAAAAAAAATAATAAGGATCTGTGCCTTATGTAATAAAATATGCAATGAATGATTAATGCTCCTAGGAAAATATGTTAGACTTCAGTTTGAGAGTATCAGAATGAAAATATATTTAACTGTATAACAGAAGTAGCCCATCATGAACAAATATATCGTATCATAAAGTATGTTCATGTTAAATATACTGTCAACCCAATGGGAGACAGCTGTGTTGCCTTTTTTGAAAGGAGAGAATGTGGGAGACAGTCTAGCTTGGGGAATTATTAAGTTGGAAACTGTAATGCCAACATAAGAACATCCTGGACAGGCATGTAACATTGAACAACCCTGGCAGGTGTAGAAAAGGGTCGAAGTCATCATATTCCCTCCCCAGATGCTCAACATAAATCTGCACTTTGTTCAGCTCACAATCTTTACATACGTATATATTAGTATTTGGTACATGTTATTTTGTGCGGGGAGGTATAAACAATTTATTTAAACAATGTTTCTAGTTATCATATGCCTACTGTTAAATATTTCCATACTGTTTCAACTGCTTTAATGCTGTGAGACAAATGAGCTATTAAAACACGAGAGTCTTTGTTGCTCCGCAGCACCTGCAGGTCCCCAGCCATCCCCCCAAACCCCGCCCCGCAGTCCTGATGATGCTGCTCAGCATCGCTCCTCTCTCCGTGCCAGGATCTCTCCCCAGAAACAAGCCTGCATCTGCAAGACACGCTGCGCTCAGCTGTCACGATGCATAGTCGATGCCTCCCGGAAGGGACACCATTTTACAACAGGCCACGTAGACCCTGACAAGGAAGTAAGGCCCAAGGCAGCGCTCCCTCCTCTGCACTCGCGGCGACAGACAGGACACCTTTTCCTCCTTCCCTTACCTGGTGATTGTGTGTCCCGAATCCCGGCGAATCCCGGCCTCTCCCGGGTGGGCAGGTCCTGAGGAGAACCTGCCTCACAGTCAGTCGAGGCCCCAGGGCCGAGCGCGGATCCTCCCCGGTTCCCGTGTGCTACCGGACAACCCCTCATGGCAGCCCTGGGGAATCTCTGAAAATCAGCGTTTGAATTACCCCAGGCCGTGATTTTGGAAATTTCAGCTGAAATCGAGCCCACCACACTGTGCCTTGATCGGAACAGATGGAGATTTTTTTTTTTTTTTTTTTTTTTTTTCAGACAGAGTCTTGCTCTGCTGCCCAGGCTGGAGTACAGTGGCATGATCTCAGCTCACTGCAACATCCACCTCCCAGGCTGAAGCGATCCTCCTGCCTCAGTCCCCTAGCAGCTGGGGTTACAGGCATGAGCAACCATGCCCAGCTAATTTTTGTATTTTTAGTAGAGATGGTATTTTGTCATGTTGGCCAGGCTGGACTCAAACTCCTATTCTCAGGTGATCCACCCACCTCGGCCTCCCAAAGTGCTGGGATTAGAGGTGTGAGCCACCGCCCCGGCCAGAATGGAGAGTTTAGAAACTAAAAAATATGTCCAATAGACAAAAGTCAGTTGAGTTTCTTCATATCAGCAATAATGGATGGAAATGATTGGGACAAAAACTATTAAAATGCCATTTACAATATCACCTCTAAAGCTGAATCCATTAAGTACCAATGTAACAAAAGGTATGCAAATATGCATTCAGAAAACCGTGAATCACAGTTGAGAGAAACCAAAAGAAATATAAATAAATGCAGAGATGTTCCTTAATCCCTAACCTCTAACCCCCAACCCTAACCCCTAACTCCTGACCCCTAACCCCTAACCTCAACCCCAACCCCAACCCCAACCCAACCCCACCCCAACCACAGCCTAACCCTACCACTACTCTGATTACTCTTAGCTCCAAAGCTAACCTGATGGTAACCCTCAACCATAATTTCTAACTTTACTTTTACCTACTCCAATTCTAACCTTAATCTAAACCTACTCTAACCTTTAAGACTAATCGTAACCCTCACTAAACCTTTCATCCTAACCCTTCACCGTAATCCTGACCTCTCAACCTAACCCTGTTCCTCACCTGATCTCTCCCTCTACTATGCAGCTCCCAACCCCCAACCTGAACCTCCTATCTTGAAGCCCTTATACCATACTCTTTAATTGGTAAACCCTGAGCCCTTCAACCCCTATCTCCTGATTTTGTAATACCCTGACACACTAGCTCTGTAAATACTAACTGCAGTCTATACACAACCTCATCCTGATCTATCCTATTTAGTGCCATGCCACTTCAAGGACTGATCTATAACCTCAAAAATGTCAACTTAATAATCTTCAACAAAATAATAGCAAATTTAAACCAACAGCATTTTGAGAGGATCAAACACCATGAACATGATTTTTTATCCCAGTAACTCAATGGTGGTTCCACACACCAATGCCATCCATGTAACACACAGTATTGTTAGGATGAATGGAAAACACCCCATAATTTTCTCAGCTGTTGAAGAAAGGGCTTTCAACAAAGCTGGGATTACAGGCATATGCCACCATGCCCAGCTAATTTTGTATTTTTAGTAGGTTCATGTTTTCACCATGTTGGCCAGGCTGGTCTCAAGCTCCTGACCTCAGGTGATCTGCCTGCCTCGGTCTCCCAAAGTCCTGGGATTACAGGCATGAGCCACCATACCTGGCTGAAAAACCCATTCTATACATATACATTAGCAATGAATAATCTGCAAACACAATTATAAAAATTCTACTTCAAATAACACCAATAGCAATAATATGCTTAGGAATAAATGTAATCAAAGGGTAAGACTTAAAAGGGGGAAATTATAAGACATTGCTTAAGGAAATTAAAGCCCAAATAAATGTAAAAACATGTCATGTTCATGGATTTCAAGACTGTATTTCTTAAGTTTGCCAAACTACACAAAGCAATCTACAGATTCAGTGTTATTCCTATGAAGATTCTAAAGGCCTTGGGACAGAAATGGTAAAGCTGATCCTAATTTTCTTTTTTTTTTTTTCTGAGACGGAGTTTCGCTCTCGTTACCCAGGCTGGAGTGCAATGGCGCGATCTCGGCTCACCGCAACCTCCGCCTCCTGGGTTCAGGCAATTCTCCTGCCTCAGCTTCCTGAGTAGCCGGGATTACAGGCACGCGCCACCATGCCCAGCTAATTTTTTGTATTTTTAGTAGAGACGGGGTTTCACCGTGTTGACCAGGATGGTCTTGATCTCTTGACCTCGTGATCCACCCGCCTCGGCCTCCCAAAGTGCTGGGATTACAGGCTTGAGCCACCGCGCCCGGCCCTGATCCTAATTTTCATATGGAATTTCAAGGAACCCTGAAAAACCAAACCAATCCTGAAAAAAACTCCACATCTGGAGGTTTGCACATCCCAATTTCAAATGTTATTACAAAGCAATAGTAACCAAAACAGCATCATATTGGCACAAGAATAAACAAAAAAGATCAACTGAATTAAACTGGGAGTCCAGACATAAAACAATACCTCCATGCTCAACTGATTTTAGACAAGATTCATAACCATTAAATTGGGGAAAAATGCTGTCCTCAACAAGTGATATAAGGCAACTTGCTATCCACATAAAGGGACATGAAACTGTATCCTTACTTCATACCACATAAAAATTAACTTAAAATGGATCAAAGACCTAAATATGGCAAAAACTAAAAACTCTAGAAGAAAATGTACAGTTAAACCTTCATGACCTTAGATGTAGCAATAATTTCTTAGATCTGACACACAAACCACAAAAGAATAAATAAATCAATTGATTTCCTCAAAATTGAAAATTGTTTCACCTCAGAAGACATGAAGAAAAAAAGTTGAAAGATGAAACTGTAATAATAGGAAAAACAACTGTCTTCTAGTATGCTCTCAACAGTCAACACAGAACACTTCTGTTAACAGATGCATGGGTTTGTTTCCCCACACAGACCAAATCTTGGGTACCAGCTGGGTGTCCTACAGTACAATCCAATTCTGACATAGATAAAGCATCAGACCCCATAGGCTAAGGGCTCAGTCCTAAGGACACAGGGCATGCCTCTTGCTGCTTACAAATTCAACTGACAAACACGAGAATGGTGAAAAGAAAGTGACTTTATGCCAGAGCTTAGCTGAAGGGAACATACAGGCACTTGCCTTAAGGAAATCGCTTCCACTTTCAGGGCAGAAAGCGGGAGCTTTAAAAGGGGGACTTGGCAGGATGGCATGCAGTGGATGGGGTGAGGAGGTGCAGGGTCTATGGGACTTGCTCTGATGTTTTATCCATTAGGTGGTCTTGCTAGCACCACCACGGGCAGAGCTAGGTTGTAAAATGACTGTTGTCTCCCGGCAATCTCCTGGAGGGGGAGAGTCCAGGGGTGCCTGGATTGTTTCAAGGTTTGGTCCCTGGAACTTGTAAGTAAACACACAGTTAGAAAAGTTTGCAGTGTAGGCAGTGTCTGATGGAGAGACAGTAAAGCTTATAATTGCATTCCTAAAGAGCTAAGTAGGAAGTGCAGGAAAAGAAAAATGGTAAAATTAATTCATTTCATCTTTAAGAAAATACAGGTACTCAGTTATAAGATGATAATCACAAATAGTAGGTTCCCAGGCTATCTTCTGTCTGACTTGGCTACAAATTGGAGGCTCCCACAACACCCTTATTGGGTTCATCAATTTGCTACAGCACATTACAGAACACAGGAAAACAGTGTACCTACTCTTGCTGACTTATTACCAAGGATATTTTAAAAGTTGCAAATGAACAGCAAGATGAAGAGATGCACAAGGTGAGGTGTGTGGAAGGGGTGCAGCCTCCCGTGCCCTCTTCAGATATGACCTCCCAGCATCTCCCCATGTTCAGCAACACAGACACTCTCCCAACCCTGTCCTTCATTACACAGGCAGATTGGTTACATCAGTGGCCATAGGTGATCAACTCAACCATCAGCACCTCTCCCCTTCACAGAGATGGAAGTGGGGATGAAATTTCAAATCCTCTAAAGACAAGGTGCCCTTGGCAGCCAGCCCCACTGAGGCTGTCCAGGTGCCCCCAGCCATCAGCCATCTCATTAGCATACGAAAGACACATGATTTCATACATTCCAAAGGCTTAGCGCTCTGTTTCAGGACCTGCGGCAGAGATGACCACACGCTAACTCTTATTATGCTCCAATAACCCACGGAATGGAAGAAAAAATCTGCGCATTAGATACTTCATAACTGTCTGTTATCCCGAATGTATAAATAACTTTTACAACTCCACCACAAAACAACCCAATCTAAAAACTGACAAAGGACTTTAACACACACTTCACCAACAAGCACATGAAAATATGCTTAACATCATTACTCATAATTAAAACCATAACAAGATATACTTTAACTCACGCTAGAAAAGTTACACTAAAAAAAAAAAGTGTTGATAACGATGTGCACAAACCTGAACTATTAAACACTGCTTGTGACAACATGAAATGGTGCAGCCTATGGTAAAATGGCAAAATAATTTGGTGTTTCTTCAAAAAGTTACAAATAGATTTACCGTATGTCTCACTGAGTTCATTCCTAGGTATATACACCAAAGACCTGAAAACAGGTGTTCAAACAAAAACTTGTATGCTCTTTAAATGTGTCAAGATCATAAACATGCAGGTAAATCTTGGGAACAGTTCCAGGAAAAGAAAACTGGATCAGAATGAAAAAACACATTATATTCCCAGGTGGGGCAGGAGGTAAAAGTGAAATGAGTTTGTAGGCTGAATTTTCATGTAGGAACCATGCTGCTTTCCTGATCTAGGAGTTATGTGGTGGTTACCTGGGAGAGTGTCTGTACTTTGGGTAAAATATTCTGTATTTACACTGTAAATCTGGTACAGCAATAACTGATGGGGAATCTAAGAGAAGAAACAGGTTGTACTTTGTACTGCTACTGAAGTTTCCTAGAAACTTATTGAAAGTAAATTACTTTTTAAAACGACCATATCAATATCATACCGGAAAAGCAGAGACCTCATCAAAATCCATTTTAGAGGTTATAGTTCAGCCAAAGCTGTGAAACCCTTATAAAAGTCTCAATGTCAACAGAATCCACTTAGTTGATATTATATTTATTAGTATTAGAGGCTACTGTGTGATATATTAGTGTTCAGCATGGTGTGGATATTGTATTGGTGTTTGGGCATGGTGTGATTATTACATTAGAGGCCACTGTGAGAATATATATTAGCAGCCACTGTGTCTTGGACACTGACAATATCAGGGCGTAGTCTAAACAGTGGGATTTGAGGGTTTCATTTTTCTAGATGAATTTCTTTCTCTGCTGAGTACTGTAAAGACTATGTCCTCCGCACTCAGGGCTGTGAAAAGGAAGCTTTTTACTCACCAATGAACAACACCAAGATGACATGACCCTTGCGCTGCCGGGAGGAAGATAAAGCTCCTTGCTGCTTCTGGCACCTCAAAGGGAAGTTGGTTGGGGTGGTTTCTCACGCACTCTGGTGGCACCAGGGCTCAGAACAGATGCTCTTGCTCTCAGTTTCTTGATGGACGCGCACCCCCTCCTGGTTGTCCTGAAAAACCTATAAAATTCAATATTGTTTATTCAGTGTCATACTTTCGGAAATTCAAACCAAAATGAAGCCCACTATATCCATATTCTTCCCAAAAACGGGGATGGAAGAATTATTTGGAAGCCATATAGAATGAAATGAATGTACACACAAATTAAAACACAAAAACCTACTCAAAATAGTCCAGAGACTGTAATTGGAAATGCAAAACTATAAAAATCTAAAAGAAAATCTATGTGACATTGGGTTTGCTGTTGACTTTTAACACACATCAAGTGCCAATTCATGAAAATATTCACAACATGGACTTTATAAAACTCAATTTTCTACTGTGAAAAATCCTATTCAGAGAACAAAAAGACAAGACAGACTGTGGGAAGATATTTATAAAATACTTATATGATTTCTAAAACTGTATTGAAAATATACAAAGAACTCTTTAAAGGAACACTAAAGAAAAACTAAAAACCTAATTAAAACTGGATAAATATCTGAGCAGACACCTAGCCAAAGAAAATATACAGAGAGCAAGGTGGCTCATGCCTGTAATCCCAGAACTTTGGGAGGCTGAGGCAGGCGGATCACCTACGGTCAGGAGTTTGAGATTGGCCTGGCCAACATGGTGAAACCCCCTCTCTACTAAAAATACAAAACATTAGCCAGGTATGGTGGTGAGTACCTGCAATCCCAGCTACCTGGCAGGCTGAGGCAAAAGAATTGCTTGAACATGGGAGGCAGAGGTTGCAATGAGTTGAGATCACGCCACTGCACTACAGCCTGAATGACAGAGCGAGATGCTGTAAAAAAAAAAAAAGCCCCCCAAAATACAGAGATAACAATCACACAAAAGGTTGTTCAACATGATGTCTCATTATGAGATTGCAAATTAAAATAATGCTGAGATATCACTGCACACCTAACAGAACTGCAGGACTCTTAAAAGAGCTCAACAATAACAATTGGAGGTTGAAGAACAACAGGTACTATCATTCATTACTGGTAGAATGCATTAATGGTACCGCCACTTTGGGAGACAGTTTGGCAGTTTTTCCTAAAGATAAACAAGTCTTACCTACAATCCAACAAATGTACCCCTAAATTGTATTATGATTAGACAGCTGCTTTGAAAAATGATTTTCAAACAAAAACTAGCATAATCAACTTGAAATACAACCAAGCAATGGAATACCCATTCAGCAACAGAAAAGAATGAACTTTCAACCCATGAAAATAAATGAATGAATCTTGCATGTACGTTGCTAAGTGAAGGGTGGAAGTATGAAAATGCTATACATTATATGACTCCATTCATATGACAGTCCAGAAAAGACACAACTACAGAGATGATAATCAGATCAGTGAGTGACTGGGGTGGGGATTTGAAGTATTTGTATGATACTTTAGTGGTGAATACCTGACACTATGCATTTGATAAAACCCATAGAATTTTAAAGCACAAACAACAAATTACAATCTACAAAAATTAAATTACTTAGATTGTGGAAGTATCTAAGGACAAAATACACAGTGCAACCAAGAATCTAATTGTATTACCAATGTATGTTGCAAATGGTGGGCCAAAGGTACTGACATAAGTCATTTTGAATTAAGTAGAATCTACAGGCTAAAAGTAAAATGTACTATACAAAAACAGTAGACTATTTTATAAAGTTATTTCCCATAGGGATAATAGTTAATTTTGAAACCACTATATCTGTAAAAAGAAAAATAACCCTGATTTTCCACCATACTCTCGACACTTCACTTCTGACAGCAAATTGGGGTGGGGGATATTTCCCACACCAACAAATTTTCCAACTCTTTGGACAACACTTGGGTGACATTAATTACCTGGAGTTCATACAGACCCTACAGGTAAAGGGCTTAGTAACACCAGACTATCCCTAACCTCAGATGCCAATCAAAAGTAGTGAATCTCCAGTTTACCCAAACTTCTATATGACATAGCTAGAAACTAGGCACGCCAACACCCACTCCTCAGGTTTGATAATTTGCTATAATGGCTTATGGAACTCAGGAAAACACTTACTTATTATGTTTACTAGTTACCACGGTCTCAATGTGTGTATATCCTCCAAATTCCTATGTTGAAACGTAATCCCCAAGGGATGGTATTCAGAGGTAATTGAGAGGTGACTGGATCATGAGGGTACTGCCCTCATGAATGAAACCAAAACCCTTATAAAATAATCTAGAAGCCCTTTTCCCCATTCTACCATGTCAGGACATAGCTAGAAGGCACGATCTATGAGGGATGAGCCCTCACTAGACATCAAATCTGTCAGACTTGATCTGGGACTTTCCAGATTCCATATTGTAGGAATTTTTATGGAAGCTTCATCATGTAGACATGATCGATTATTAACTCAATCTGCAGTCCCTTCACACCCCCCAAAAGATTACACGTGAAGCTAACAGTTACAAGCTTCTTACCATGGCTTGGTCTTTCTGGTGAGCATCCCCCAACCTGAAACCATCCAGGAACCCACAGAGGGCCCTTACAGAAGACATTCCTACCACTCAGGAGATTCCAAGGAATTTAGGAACTCTATATCAGGAACCAGGGCCAAAGACCAAATATTAGAACACAGGATGTTGCTAGCACCCCTATTGTTCAGGAAATTATAAAAGTTTTAGGAGCCCTGTACCAGGAACTGGAGACAGAGACCAAACATATTTCTCACTAAATCCCAACCTGGAATCTAGATCAAAAATGAATTCCTTGTTCCCAATGGAACAAGGGATGAAATAAATTGCAGATAGTGGGAGCCAGTTTACTCACTGTTAGAGTGAGAAGCTACAGATGAGAAATGGGGGAAGCCTAGAATAAGCTCTGTGATAATGGATCAGAATATATATAATGTAAGTATAAACTCACATTTAGCTTAATATATACACAGATGGTTCCAGGTAGAAACCTTTATAATTAAGTGGGTACATATAAGTTAGAATACACACATAAATTTCTTTGCACTGTCAGCTGTGAGGGTCATGATGCAATGACCACATTTAGTGGCCAGATACAAGTTTTTAATACCATTCTCTAACAGGGCTCTTGTAAAAAAAAAAAAAAAATGGCTGAAACGAGTACAGGAACAGAAAATACATGAGCCAGGATACTTCTGAAGTAACAGAAATAAATTGTAAATAAATAAATACATGAAATTATGTCAAAAGGAGCCAGTGCAAAGAAAGAGCTCCCAATGGCCACAAAGTATGAACAGAGAGCAACAAAATACTGTAGAATTGGATAATAACCAAAAGATTAAAGTAACTATCTGATTGTGTATCTATTGTGTATAAATTAATGATTAAACAGATACACAAATGAGCTGAATAGAAATCTCTTATACAGAAGAATTCCAAATACCTGATATAGACAGTCAGCCATCAAGGAGGTGGGGCTAACTCCCCACTCCTTAATTGTGGGCTCTGCATGGTGACTTCCTCCAAAAGCATACATACAATATAGACATGGGGAAAAAAATAACTTCACAGTGAGAAACGGGAAAACACTACCTAAGCCAGGTGATCAAAGTTAACATTAATGGTGATAACACATCTTGAGAGCATGAAGAGACTAGAATAGTACCTGCAAATCAAAAAAAAATTCAAAGGCCCTTCCCCCAACCATCTGTATAGACTCCCTCCTCTCCACCAGGGGACACCAAAGTTAACCTGGAAGACTGGTTCAGGCCATGACGGGAAAGAGGTGGTCAGACATGCCTCATTATGCCCTACTACCTTTCGGAATTCAGGAAAAGCCAATCAGCATTTAGTTTCTTAACAGACCTTAAATCTGATAAGAAACATTTACAATCTATTCTCTCTGAAGCCTGCTACCTGGAAGCTTCATCTGCATGCAAAACTTTGGTCTCCATAATACCTATCATAACCCAGACATTACTTTCTATTGATAATAACTCTTTCAACCAACTGCCAATAAGAAAATGTTTAAATCTACCTATAACCTGGAAGCCCCACCCCACCCTAACCCACTGGGTTGGCTCAGAATACATCTCTTCAAATATTTTATAGACTTTGATTCTTTTTGTGAACACACTACATATCTGATCTGCTTCCCCCAAACCCATAACCCCAGTCTAATTATGACAAAAACACCAAGTAAACCACAATGGAGGACATTCTACACAATACCTGGCCAATCCTTCTAACTGTTCCAAGTCCTCAGAAGGAAAGTATGAGAGACTGACAGCCAAGAGGAGCCTGACATGAAGACTAAATGTCCTGTGGGATCCTAGACAGAAAAAGGCAGAACTAAGGGAAACCAAATAAAATGTGAGCTTATTTAATAATATAGTAACATCCAGTCATTAACTATGACAAATGATGTAAGATGTTGGCCAGGCATGGTGGGTCCTGCCTGTAATCCCAGCATTCTGGGAGGCAGAGGCGGGAGAATCATCTAAGGTCAGGGGTTCCAGACCAACCTGGCCAACATGGTGAAACCCCCTCTCTACTAAAAATACAAAAAGTAGCGGAGTGTGATAGCAGGTGCCAGTAATCCCAGCTGCTAGGGAGGCTGAGGCAGGATAGCTGCTTGAATCTGAGGGGCAGAGGTTGCAGTGAACTGAGATCACACCACTGCACTCCAGCCTGGGTAAGAGAGACTCCATCTCAAAAAAAAAAAAAAGATGTTAATAACATATCTGATACATGCTGATATGTTAATAAGACGGGAAACTCAGTTGGCTCTACATAGGAAATCTGCATTTTCTTCCCAATTTCTGTGTGACTCTAAAACTAATTTAAAATAAAACCTTTATTTAAAAATTGTAATTTTTTTCAAATATCTGCTTAATTCTTTGTACTAATAAGTAGTAATTACTGACACTAACTACTGCTACTTTTTTGCGGGGAGGGGGGGCGGGGATCGGGCGGGTAGAATCTAGGTCTACCAATAGGCTGGAGAGCAGTGGCATCATCTCGGTTCACTGCAACCTCAACCTCACAGGTTTAAGCAATTCCTCTGCCTCAGCCTCCCAAGTAGCTGGGACTATAGGTACACATCACCATGCCCAGCTAATTTTTTGTATTTTAGTAGAGTTGGGGTTTCACCCTGTTGGCCAGGATGGTCTCAATCTCCTGACCTCATGATCCACCTGCCTTGGCCCCCCAAAGTGCTGGGATTACAGGCGTGAGCCACCACGCCTGGCCACTACTGCTACTTTTTAAAATAAGAGCATTCATGATGCTGCAAAATAAATTATGCAAACTAATATATAACTTCAAGGAAATGCCTCTTTTACATGTTTTATGTTAACACATACATGTAAACATATTTATCGTAACTTCTTTTCTTGTGGTGTGGTTCTCTCTAGGAAAGCTGGTCACCTTAGAACCAGGAAAAAAATTCACATTGTGGAGACTATTTCAATTTACTGCTGAATGTTTTCAAAAGTGCGACTTTGTTAAAAAAAAAAAAAAAAAAAAATCAAATAGCAAATTGTAACTCGATCGCTTATTCTAATAAATGCTTGTCTTTATTTTGTTTCCCAGCATTCCTTTTAGCTACAATAGAACAGAAGCAAGTATTTGCCACTGGGAAAAATATTCAAAGGCAGGAAGAATGTAAACAGAATTTGTGACCACAATCATTCAGTGTTTCATCACAATGCTTTCTAATACAAAAGAGTTTAAAGGGATAGTCAAAGTTATTCCCCCAAAGATGCTTTCTGATGGAATTAGAGAAATAAAAGTGGCAGGACGTTCAATGTGACTGTAGATGCCACTGTGTCTTATGGGAAAAAATAATTTACCTCTTAGAAGATCAAAAAGAATTCCTGGAAGCCCAGACTCTGGAATGTTTCTAAATTTAGATGTCAATATAGCTAGTAAAGAATATGATAAAAAGGGATCTGGGCTTTGTATAATAAAATACCAAGGCAGTATTTAATGTTCCAAGGGAAAAAGTTATGCCTGAAATACAGTTGACAATATCAGAATCAAAATATACTTCCTGGCCAGGCATGATGGCTCACACCTGTAATCCCAGCACTTTGGGAGGCCAAGGCAGGTGGATCGCCTGAGGTCGGGAGTTTGAGACCAGCCTGACAAACATGGAGAAACCCCATCTCTACTAAAAATACAAAATTTAGCCAGGTGTGGTATGCATGCCTGTAATCCCAGCCACTCGGGAGGCTGAGGCAAGAGAATCACTTGAACCCAGGAGGCAGAAGTTGTGGTGGGCTGAGATTGTGCCATTCCTCTGCCCTACTACATATGTAAAAATGCAAATTCACTGAGCCAGACTAAATTGTGTACTCAATGGAAGGCTGATCAAGGGTTCAAAAGAATTTAACCCTTTGTCTCTTATCTACTTTTGACATGGAAGCAGCCCCACTTCCTGCTTCTAGTTGTTCCACCTTATTGGACCAAATGACTATACATCTTAAACATATTGATTGGTGTTTCCTGTCTCCCTAAAACGTATAAAAGCAAGCTCTACCCTGACCACCCCACCTTGGGCACACGTTGTCAGGACCTCCTGAGGCTGTATCATGGGCATGTCCTTAACCTTGGCAAAATAAGCTTTCTAAATTGACTGAGACCCGACTCAGATATTTTGGGATCACAATCCACAGTCACCATGGTGTGACAGCTGACTACAGCATTCAGTACAGAGACGAGCTATACAGGTTAGTAGCCTGGGAGCAATAGGCTATACCATATAACTTATGTGTGGAGTGAGCTACACCATCTAGGTTTTATAAGGGCACTCTATGGTGTTCACACAAAGATGAAATCACTAAGGACAAATTTCTCATAAAGTATCCACATCGTTAGGAGATGCTTGAGTGTATTTTAAATGGTTAAAGCCTAGAAGAAAAAAAAGAAACTGAACTCCTGTTATGATTTAGTAACAAAGATTAATAGAGTTAACATATTTCATCTAATCTAAGATGCCAATGATTAAAAGACATTTTACGCACCATCACAAATAGGTGGCCAATTAAACCGACTTTCTAAACAACAAAAATGTGAATGTAGTTCTATCCATGCCAGGAAAGTAACATTAAAGTGAATTATGGTTTTGCTGTGTTAAAGCAAAAAAGGAAGCCGTTAGCGTGAGATCTTCCCTAAGCAAACAGAAACCGAACTTGGAGGCATTTAAACTGACTTTTAAAAAATAACAAAGCAACCATGGTCAATGACAAAAAGCACGGCTGCTAGCCGGCTATATGACTATGGCCGCTGAGGGAACCATCCCCACAACAGGCGGTCGCCCAGCTGGAGCCAATGAGAAACCTCACTTAGCTACCAGTGCAAAGAGCTCGCAGCTCCAAACCCTGTTTTCCATTTGGTGCTTCAGGCATGATTCACGAACCTTTCCTTTGCTCAAATAAACTATTTTTATTTATTTATTTATTTGTTTTTATTTATGTATTATTTATTTTTTTATTTTATTATTTATTTATTATTTTATTTATTTTTTAATTTTTAAATTTTATTTATTTATTTATTTGAGACGGAGTTTCGCTCTTGTTACCCAGGCTGGAGTGCAATGGCGCGATCTCGGCTCACCGCAACCTCCGCCTCCTGGGTTCAGGCAATTCTCCTGCCTCAGCCTCCTGAACTTTAAATTTATTTTGCCTAAAATTCGTCTAACCCCTAAGCCCTAAACCCTAACCCTAACCATACACGACTTCCTACGTTTGCACTGATGTTTCGGTGCTGATTATTAAGAGTGCTGTATCAGCCAGGCCGCGCGGGCAGTGCGGATGTGATGGTAACACTGTGGACTGGGACCGTGCATTAGCCTCACGGGCGTTTTCTACACGAACACCGCGGGTGTCGTATTCGTATTTCGGATGTCTATCTGCCTTAGGAACGCTCTGTCTGTGCTCTGAGGCTGCGGTGCGGACCTCACACCGCGGCCGCCTGGACTTGGGTCGGGAGAGCTTCCGCGCGCAGGATTCAGAGGTGCTTTTGCCGTTCAGGTTGCCTCGCCGAGACCTTCTTCCTGGTCTCTGACCCTCAGCAGTCAGGCTGCAAACAGGAAGGATTTCACTCACCGTGGACGCGGCCCGGAGTTGTCCCAAAGCGAGGCGGTGCCCCGAAGTTCTGGGCTGAGAACGCTCGTCTGTCCTCTCGGTGCCCGCGCCGGGTCTGTGCTGAAGAGAATGCAGCTCCGACCTCGCAGCGGCTCCCAGTCTGTGCTGAGGAGAACGCAACTCCCCAGACTGCCATGCACGCCGGCGCCGTGACGCCGTGACGCCGGCGCCGTGACGCCGTGACGCCGGCGCCGTGACGCCGTGACGCCGGCGCCGTGACGCCGTGACGCCGGCGCCGTGACGCCGTGACGCCGGGACGCCGGCGACGTGACGCCGGGACGCCGGCGACGTGACGCCGGGACGCCGGCGACGTGACGCCGGGACGCCGGGACGCCGGCGCCGGGACGCCGTGACGCCGTGTCGCCGTGACGCCGTGACGCCGTGTCGCCGGGCGCCGGGACGCCGGGACGCTGGAACGCCGTGACGCCGTGACGCCGGCGCCGTGACGCGATGCACGCCGGAGGCGGAGCCTCAGGAATCTGAAAAGGCGGGTTCGGGCACCACCTGCTGGCGGCCAGTCACTGCAGGGGCCCTCTTGCTCCGGTGTGGTGCCCGTGCTGCCAGGTCCTCTTGCTCGCGGCATAGTGGCAGCACGCCCCCTGCTGGCCGCTGGGGGCACTGCAGGGCCCTCTTGCTCACAGGGTGGTGGCAGCACGCCTTATGCTGGCAACCAGAGCACTGCAGGGTCCTTTTGCTCATGGTATGGTCCCTGTGTGCCCCCTGCTGGCAGCCAGGGATGCTTCACGGTCCTCTTGCTAACAGTGTAGTTAATAAAATTAACAGATTCTAATTTTATTTAAAATGGTCAAGGCCCAGAAAACAGAGAGGACTAATTTTAATTAATTTCATGGTATAATCTTGAAGTTTGATACAGTTCATATATTTCATCAAATGTAAAATTTCAATGTTTATAAAACATTATTGCCAGGCACGGTGGCTCATGCCTGTAATCCCAGCACTTTGGGAGGATGAGGCGGGTAGATGACGACGTCAGGAGTTCGAGACCAGCCTGACCATCATGATGAAACTCCATCTCTACAAAAAATATAAAAATTATTTCAACTGAAATCGAGCCCACCATTCCATGCCTTGATCAGAACAGATGGAGATAAGAAGAACAAAGAAGATGGGCAATAGACAAAACGCAACTGATTTTTTTTGTATCAACAGTAATGTGTAGGAATAATTGGAACTTAAAATATTAAAATACCATTTACAACAGCACTCCCAAAATTGAATCCATTAAGTATAAATCTCACAAAACATATTAAAACTATTCAGAAAACCATGAATCATGGTTGAGATAAATAAAAATAAACATATATAAGGCTGGGAGTGATGGTTCACACCCGAAATCCCAGAACTTTGGGAGGCCGAGGTGGGCGGATCACTTGAGGTCGGGAATTTGAGACCAGCCTGACCAACATGGAGAAACCCAGTCTTTACTAAAAATAAAGAAATTACCCAAGTGTGATGGCACATACATGTAATCCCAGCTACTCGGGAGGCTGAGGCAGGAGAATCACTTGAACCCGGGAGGTGGAGGTTGCAGTGAGCCAAGATCGAGCCATTGCGATCCAGTCTAGGTAACAGAAGCTGAACTCCAGCTCAAAAAGATTTTTAAAAATATATATGTATATGTAAATGCAGAGATATTCCTTGTTTTAGAGAAATACACTCATTATTCTGAAGTTGACAATCATTTCAAACTTCATCTATAGATTCAGCCAAATCACAATCAAACTACTGCCTAAACCCAGAAAGGATGACATAAGGCTGAAAAAGAACAAAGTTTAAAATACTACACAACCAGATCTAAACAAGTAAAACCACAGTAATAAAGAAAATGTGATATTGGTGAAGGAGTAGATACATAGATAAGTGGAACAGAATAGAGAACCCCATAATTCATTTGACCTCAAGTCAACTGATTTTTTTAAATGGGGCAAAGGGAGGCCAAGGTGGGTGGATCATCTGAGGTCAGGAGTTCGAGACCAGTCTGGCCAACTTGGCAAAACCTCCTCTCTACTAAAAATACAAAAATTAGTGGGGTGTGGTGGCATGCACCTGTAATCCCAGCTACTCAGGAGGCTGAGGCAGGAGAACCACTTGAACCAGGGAGGCGAAGGTTGCAGTGAGCTGAGATCACACTACTGCACTCCAGCCTGGGCAACAGAGTGGGACTCTGTCTCAATAAAAAAAATTTTTATAATAAATAAATAAATAAATAAAGTGAAACAAAATCAAACAACAACAACAAACCCCTTCCTTTCTCCACTACAACTCTCCACTATGGGGAGTCGCTAACCAAACTATTCAAACATCACAAAGAATCTCTCAATGCTTCTCAACAGAACCCCTGAGGGAATTCCAGATACTTCTATTTTTTATTAGTGATAAAGCTCTGTAACTTGCTATGTTAAACACCCATACCATCCACACCTGCTTTTCCTGGGGTGTTGGCCCAGCTCACAAGGGATGCCTAAGCCCAGGCTGCCTTCTGAAACTCAGGGAGCACCCTGGCTTCCAAGAACACAACACGGGAGACCTGTCCATTTGGACACTGCACCTGGAAGAAACACAGTGTTGCAAATAGAGGCTCCCTCTGCCAGGCTCAAGCCTGCTCTCCCATCTGGGTACCTCCTGATCCTGTAAAGACCCTCCCACTCTGACTCAGGAGAGAATATTGCCCCACAGCACCCCCCACACACCCAGCCCTGGGTTGACTAACATCCAGCCATAAGTCATTCCTGCCCCTTGTTTATCTTTTCTTACTTTATTCACTCCAGTGGCACTAGCCGAGCCCTCCTCATCACCATGAGCTGTGGATCCAGAAGTGGAAAGCAAAACACAGTGCTCAGAGAAGACCTCACCTGGCTAGGAGGCAGGGGCTGGCTCTGCTCAATGGCAAGCAAAAAAAAAAAAAAAAAAAAACAGGGAATTCAGATGGAACTGAGAGATCCAGGGGCTGGAAAAGATAATTCAAGGACAGGCTGTGTCTCAGGGGACACTCGGTGACCACACACACCCAATACTCCTGCCCACCAGGACAAGCTCTAAGGGACATTGGTTGAGTAGATCCACCCAGTCCTCTTTCTACCCATTAGGATTGGCGCTATCTTGGGGGGCACTGAGTAACAAGACCCAACGAGTCATCTTCTCATCAGGAAAGGCTCTGTCCAGGGTGACACTGAGTGACAAGACCCACCCAGTTATCTTTCTACCCATCAGGAAAAGCTCTTTCTCAGGGAGACATTGGGTAAACAGACCCATCCAGTCCTCTTTCTGCCCATCAGGTGCCATTGTAAGTGCTTGGCAGTGATCATGACCAGACTCTCTTCCAACAGGATCCTGAAGCGAATAGAGTGTTAGGAGGCAAATGTGTTACACATGGAGCAGAGTCACTGTGAGGGTCACAGAGGGCAGCTGTAGAGAGGGTCAGAACAGGCACATGGGGGAGGAGCTGGAAATTACAAAAGTGAACAAAGCACCGTTTGCTAAGACGTTATCAGCCTGGGCTCTGACAGAGACAAGAGGCCATTACGACCAAATCAGAGAGCAGGCATGAGAGCAGAGATGGACTAGTACATTTAGGACATGTTATTTTCCCCTCTGAGTCTATGACGCTAGAAAACAAGCATTAAAATGCCCTGATCTCAGACACAGGACAACAGGTCCAGGGGGTGAGGCTCATGCTGTTCTCCTTCCTGTCCACCAGAGAAACCACTTAACCCAATGTCCAGCTGCCTAGGGCATTCGTAGGTCAAAGAGACAGGACAAAAGTGTCCCTGAGTGGAGCAGGCAATGAGGAGAGCCCTGCTGAGTGGGCAAGATAAAAAAGGGGCCGTGGACCACTAAGCCTGTGAGGAAGGTGCACGGAGTGATTGGCAAAGGAATCCTGATGCTTAAGGCATGGCAGGGAAGCAGGCAGAGAGAGACCGCCCTGGTCCCAGCTCCCACGGGGCTGCCCACCCGCAACCCTAACCCAATCCATACACCAACCCGAACCAAGCCAGAATCCAAACATGAATCCTGACTTCTAACCCCTGAACCCTAACCCCAGCATTAACCCTAACCCTATAATAGCTCTGCATGGTAACTTCTGACGTGGATTGAGTTTTATCTGTTTATGCACAGTTATGCGCATCATGGAAAGGAAGACTTTCCATGGCTCCCTGGCATTTGAGGAAGGGATGGAGCAGTTTCTGCACGTTGAACATACATTAGGCTGCTGCTAGGAATTCACAAACACCACAGCTTTTAATCCTCCTCCAAGTGATATGTATTGCCCCCTTTTTAAGTGAACCAGTGGTTTTTTTCCTCATTCAAGCTCACAGCTTAATGCTCTTCATTAAATCTCTTTTCATGCAACATTAAATTATATGGGAACCCAAGCTTTGGTCAAATAGCCTTGGCTTAAAAATCTTTCCCTTTACCTGCTATGTGACATTGAAATAATCAGGGAATAATACTGGACTTAAATCATTAACATGGAAAATGTCAATAATTATGCCATGTGAGCCAAAGAGGTATGCTAATGATAAACACTGTCTATAGAATCTCTGACTTAGAATATTAGGTCAGTAAAATGTAACTGGTGTAGTTTGTCACGAGTAATAATGTTACCTTAGGATAAAAACGTGGTTACAATATTCTTGAATTTTCCTGAAGTGTCACCTCTACCAATAATTCTTACTATCAATATTTCTCTAATTAAAGTAACTAAGTAAAATATATATAACATCATACACTAATACCTAGGCATAGTTTTTAATACATTTATTATTTTTACTGTAATCCTATGACATAAAAGAATACTGAAACTTAGAATGGTTAGTTTGTCTAAAATCAAACAGCCTTAAAGTGGTATGATAAAAATATGTCTAAGAAGCCAGGCTTAGTGGCTCAGGCCTGTTGTCCCAACACTTTGGGAGGCTGAGGCAGGCAGATCTCCTGAGGTGGGGAGTTAGAGACCAGCCTGACCAACATGGAGAAACCTCCTCTTTACTAAAAATACAAAAAAATTAGCTGGGGTGACGGTACATGCCTGTAATCACAGATACTCAGGTGGCTGAGGCAGGAGAATCGCTTGAACCCATAAGGTGGAGGTTGCCGTGAGCTGAGATGGTACCATTGCACTCCAGCCTGGGCAACAACACCAAAACTCTGTCTCAGAAAAAAGAAAAAGCCTGATAATTGTACATGCTACACTCTTATTTTATTTTACTCAATTTCCTATCACTACCATGAAATTTATTAAAGTCTCAAAAGCATTCTTCCAGAAAATATCTACCTTTCTCCCTGTTACATGTAGAAGAAAAAGAAAAACATCAGTAATATAATAGTTACATATACATATAATTATATATATGTCAATAATATATCCTCCCAGAGCAATATAATAATGATAAATTAATGATCATTTCCTCAAACATGGCAAGTTGAAAACCCTTTGTATTGTGCTGCATGTATTGTTTTGAGAGTCTCTCTCCTTCAGAGGCCTGTCATGTCCTCGAAGGCAAGGCAAGAGAGACTCAAAGGAGGTTTTAGTCTGAAGTCTGTGGAAGGAAGAAAGGGAGGGAGCGAAGGCCACATACACATCGGAGATGGAGGACCCAGCAGCTGTGGATCAGTGAGCAGGCTGCAGGTTTCCATAGCCTCAAAGCTAGACCTCAGGGCTCTGGAGTTCTGGAAGACTAGCACTAAGGGGCGGAGGGAGGGAAAACATGTAGCAGGAAACTTAAGGGTGTGCTGCAGCCACAAGTAGGAACTAAGACTTTCTGTCACAAAATATATACATGGAACTGAGAAAGTAAAAGGGGGTGAAGTTGGTCACCAAGAGTAGGATGGTGTCGGTGGCCCTCACCTTGGGGAGGGTCCTATGGGTGAGGCTAGGGTTGTGAACATGCTGGGCCCTCTGGTGGTGTCTGTGCAGGAGACATACCATGTAGACAGTGGCTGAGACCACGAGGACCATTAACATGGCTCCCAGAAAGGATAGTGGGGTCGCAGACATTCCAGACACAGAGACCTCACACTGACGCACTGATTTGGATGGGAGAGATGGTTGTTGATTTCCAGATTCGGGGTCAGGCAGAGGAGGCAGGAGGAGCCAACATTCTTGGTCATCTTGCCTCTGAGACCTACCCACACCCTACTTTTAGGGCTGACAGTGACTGCCTGAAGGCAGCTCAGCAACTGAAAGATCACGGGATGCTATGTGGAAGTACTAAACAACTTGACACCCAAAATTTTCCCGGGCATCTGACAGTCCCAAATCTTCCAGCATCCCCTTGGAGAGAAGAACAAAGGACCTGGCCACAGCCAAGTTGGACAGAATGAAGTCGGTGGACTTCAGTCTGTGCTCGGTGAGAAGGAAGAAGCTGCGAATGCAAAGAAGGAAGGCATTTCCCAGGATGCCGTCTCCCAGCTGGAGCAGGAACACAACCTTCAGGGCCACATCACCACAGTCATCTGCACCATGAGGCATGTGGTCTAGGGACCCCGGTAGCCTCCCAGGAAATAATAAAAGTAATATGGCTACACGGTGTTACAGCTGCCCCAGTGAGCCCAGGAATTAAAGGGATCTTGGACTGCACCGTCTGCAATGACAAGGGAAGGAAGACCTGAGAAAATAATTGTGTAGCAGAGGAACCCACAAGTCCATCAGAACACTCAGTTAATATTTTTTGACCGGCACAGTGGTTAACACCTGTAATTCCAACACTTTGGGAGGCCAAGGTGGACAGATGGCTTCAGCACAGGAGTTCAAGACCAACCAGGACAACATGGTGAAAGCCCGTCTCTAAAAGAATTACAAAAATTAGCAGGGCATGGTGGTGCACACCTGTAGTCCCAGCTACTCAAAAGGCTGAGGCAGGAGGATTCCTTGAGCCCAGGAGGTGAAGGCTGCAGTGCACCCCAGCATGGATGACAGAGTGAGATCCTGCCTCAAAAAAAATAGTAAAATAGGCTGGAAGCAGTGGCTCAAGCCTGTAATCCCAGCACTTTGGGAGACCAAGGAGGGTAGAACACAAGGTCAGGAGTTCTAGACCAGCCTGGCCAACATAGTGAAACCCCATCTCTATTAAAAATACACACACACACAAAGAAAAAAAATTAGCCAGGCATGGTGGCACAAGCCCATAATCCAGCTACTTGAGAAGCTAAAGCAGGAGAATTGCTTGAACCCAGGAGGCAGAAGTTGCTGTGAGCCAAGATCACACCACTACACTCCAACCTGGGCAACAGAGCAAAACTCTGTCTCAAAAAAATAATAAATTTCAAAATATTTTGGCCAGACACAGTGGCTCATGCCTGTAATCTCACCACTCTGGGAGACCAAGTCAGGAGAATTGCTTGAGCCAGGGAGTTCAAGACTAGCCTAGGCAACACAGGGAAACCCCATCTCTACTTTTTAAAAAAATTTAATTTAGCCAGGTGTTGTGGCATGCACCTGTGGTCCCAGCTTCTCCAGAGGCTACAGTGGGAGGATCTCTTGAGTCCAGAAGATCATGGCTGCAGTGAGCTGTGTTCATGCCACTCCATTCCAGTCTGGGAGACAGAGCAAGGTCCTGTCACACATACAAAAACATCTTCTTTAACCCTGGGCAGAGTCATGTGGACAGTACCTATTCAGCAAAGCTCAGGTTTCTTCTTTCTTTATCTTTATTGAACTCCTACTTAGTTCTCAACTCAGTGATTGGTGTTCAGATGTCACTCTGATTTCAGAAGGAGAAACTCAAATTACAATTTACTTTAAATTCTTTGAATAAGAAATATGCAAACCTGGCTGGGTGTGGTGGCTCATGCCTATAATCCTGGCACTTTGGGAGGCCAAGGCAGGCAGATTACTTGAGGTCAGGAGTTCAAAACCAGCCTGGCCAACATGGTTAAACCCCATCTCTACTAAAAACACAAAACAACAACAACAACAAAAAAACTAGTTGGGCATGGTGGCAGGCACCTGTAACCCCAGCTACTTTGGGAGGCTGAGGCAGGAGAATTGCTTGAACCCAGAAGGTGGAGGTTGCAGTGA
>NW_016108107.1:309101-321573 GCF_001604975.1 Cebus imitator | reverse complement strand
AAAAAAAAAAAAAAAAAAAAAAAAAAAAAAAAAAGAAAGAAAGAAAGAAAGAAAAAAGAAAAGAAAAAAAGAAAAGAAAAGTGCAAACTTCTGAGGAAGTAGATAACACCAAGGAATATGTCAAAGTTGTCCAGAGACCATAACCTTTGAATCTAGTTGGAGAATAAAAAGGAGACTAGCAGGAGGAAAACAGGGACAAGCACTTTGACCAAAAGCACTACAGAGCAATGAATCAGGACACATGGAAGCGCTGCTCATTAGGAAAGAACACACGGCCATGTGTGGCTGAGGTGGGTTCTATTAGACAGAAGGTTTAATACTTGGGAGCCTGATCTGTAATATAAAGACAGCTGTAATAATAGAATTCCACACACCTTCTTTCTTAAAGGATTAAACTGGAAATTGCAAGGTTTTCTGGCACTTAAAACTTCAATTTTATGGTAGGTATTTTCATTAACATCGTAATCACTATTTGAGTGTTATAATACATTTTCCTTGCTTTGAATTAAGTAGAATAATGATGGAATCTGACAATAATTGTAGAGCCATATGGTTTCATATCCAAAATCGTAAGGTAGGTGAGCAGACATAGCATTCCCCACTGTTTATAGACTTCAGGAGTAGATGGTAAAAACTTCGAGGGAAAAGGGAATTCCCTGGTGTTAGGGGATCATAGAGGAGGGACTATTTTCCATGGTGTTGGAAGACTTTACAGAACTACAGAACTTTATATCATCCTGCAGGTCAATGTGGGGTGACTTGAGTTTCTACATACAAACTGTGAAGCTCAGGCCTTGGGCGCACCCTCAGGACAGAGCAAATAGCACCCCCACTGCCTGACAGCAGAGAGCGCAGAGGGCTCCTGTGGTGCCTAATGAAAGGGAAGTGCCAGGCTTTGCTCCCATTCCTAAGTCCATGACCACCCAAGCACCTTTGTGCCCCAAGGGAGTCAGCAGGACCGTGATGAGACAGGAGCATGAGTGAGGAAGTTCCCCATAGACTCAGCTTTCTGAAAAATTATACCTTCAAGACATTCAACATACTCATAAAAAGATGCAGGTATATACATGATTACATGAAAGAGCTGTAGAGAACCCAGACTGAAGATGCAGGAGACAGTCCAAGAGAGGGAGGAAAAAAATAATGAGTAACTCAGTATAGAAACATGTATATACATACACACACATAGTAGAGTTCAGAAGTCAGGCTAATTTTGCTTCCAGTTTCTTGGTTGCTAACTATTGAATACCTAAATAGAATGTTTATAGTCAACATTTTACCTACAACTTTAGTTGTAGGTAAACTTTAGTTTAGTGCAAACTGCAATTCTCATCTTTATGTGAGAGGCAGAAGAGTAGAGCAGGAAAGTTGAGTTAAGTAACACAAAGTCACGATGTCCATAATGTTATTGCTGGTGTTGAACTTGTATCGGTCTGCTTGTCTGCCTCTAGTTTCTTTTCTTACTCTTTGTGGCCTAATTAGGCAGAAAGTTAGGAACTTGTCACTTTTCTTACACCAGAAAGACACAATTCAAACCATACACACACCCCAACACAAGTACTCAGTCATTTACTACAATCCAACCCAAACCCAGAAGAGAACATTTGTGTAGAGATCATCTCAGGTCCATGATACTGTATGTATCTGCACGCACTATGTCATGATTTAGGAGCTGTATTATCTATTTCAAATTATTTTTTGAAGAAATGGATTCTCTCTGTGTCACCCTGGTTGGAGTGTTGTGGTGCAGTCACAGCTCACTGCAGCTTCAAACCCCTAGCCTCAAGCGATCCTCCGGCCTCAGCCTCCCTGGTAACTGGGATTACAGGTACAAGCTACTGTGCCCAGCTTATTCTGAATTCTAAAGAGCAAAAGCATCCTTGCTGCTGAGACCAAGTTGGGGCAACGGGCAATGAGATAAAGAACCACTTTTCCATTCCAAAAAGATGTAAATGCAAAGAGACTCAGAGATGGGCTTGAATTCTGCATGACAGCCTTTCCCATGGAGCCTTTAGGGCCAGTCAGAGACACATAGACTGCCCTAGTAACAACCCATTCTCACAGCTGCTAGGATGTCAGAGCCCCTGCCATCCCCTCCCACCCGCACATTGTCCCCATCACAGGCTCCCTCAGCCCACGTCATCCACAACAGGCCACTGAAATCTGCCTCAGGCAGAGCTGGGTACAGTCTGAGGCTGCAGGGACAAAGCCCTGGTTCACCCAACTCTGAGCATTGACCAGCTCTGCTGCAGGACACAAGTCTCTATGCACCATCCCGGCCCCTGAATCTGAGCCCAGGGGATGCTACCAGGCTCTCCTCAGCTGCTGTGGCCATGGGCAAAAGCATCAGCATCAGAAAGTACAGGAGGCACATGCGGCCAATGATAGGAATGGAATTCCCAAGCTCATCCCCCATTGTAGCCATCACTATGTTACCTGCAGACACAGTGATGCTGTCTGCAAAAGGAGTCTGGGGTATTTCCAGGAAGGAGCAAACACAGGTGCCAGGTGCCGATTTTCAGCAGCACTAGCCAGTGATTAACTAGAAGGCTTAATGAGCAGCGTGCACAGCTGGAAGGAACCATCTCTGGGCTCCCTGGAGCTGCAGGACAAAATCTAAGCCAAAGTGAGGAGAGGTAAAATGTACTGAGCAGGGGGCATGGCCTCTCCTGATAGTGTCCCCCATGTGGGCTCATTGTCCTCTCTACTGGGGAACTCAATACATTCATGGTCACCTGTGGATTGTCCTCAGAGGCAAAACACCACCCACTCCCAGCCAGGAGTATGCTCCGTGTCTCCAATACGCAGCTTTCTTGCCTTCCCTCTGACCCTGCCCATCCATCCACACACCCTCATGCAGGGGTTCTAGCCCCCTCAAAACATTTAGGGGCTTTCAAACATCTCCCTGCATGAGC
Source organism: Cebus imitator (assembly GCF_001604975.1). Taxonomy (NCBI): domain Eukaryota; kingdom Metazoa; phylum Chordata; class Mammalia; order Primates; family Cebidae; genus Cebus; species Cebus imitator. Next base: position 318,658 of record NW_016108107.1, on the reverse strand, counting down.
CTGACAGTCCTGTACACCACCTCTACTCCCTGCCCTCACCCCTAGCAAAGGTTTCTTCTCTTGGTGGAATTCTCTGAACTGCACATTTGCACTTCACATTTGTACATCTTCTCCAATTTTTCCCACTACTCTGAGGCCTCTGACCTTGATGTGTTCATCTATCCACAGAGGACTGAAGACATTGCAAGGTAGTCCTCCACACCTGTTCTCCATGCCCAACTTCTAAGGCCTTGTCCCTGGTACTGGCTTCATGTCAGATGACTTTTCCTTATTCAGACATGACCACTCTGTGGATTATTTACCCTTCCAAAAGTAGTTGACCAACTCAGGAGATTAAGACTTTTTAGTTGGCCAGGTACAGTGGCTCATGCCTATAATCCCAACATTTGGGAGGTCAAGGCATGAGGATCACTTGAGCCCAGGAGTTCAAGACCAGCCTGGGCATCATAGTGACACCTCATCTCTACTAAAAATTAAAAAAAAATAGCCTGGTGTGGTGCCACACCCCAGTAGTCCCAGCTACTTGGGAGGCTGAGGTGGAAGGGTTGCTCAAACCCAGGAAGTCCAGGCTGCAGTGAGGGGCAATCATGCCACTGCACTCCAGCCCGGTTGATGCAGAGACACCCTGTCTCAAAAGCAAAAGACATACAGCTAGTGCTCGACTTACGACCACGATTGGGTCCGGCAGACCGGTCGTAACATGAATTGGTCGTAAGTTGAGTAGGCTATATGTACAGTTGAAATGGTGCACGCGGAGATGGTAGTGCTGCCAGAAGCTGGTCCGCACTGTCGTACGCCCAGCTGGGCAACGTTTGCGCTGCCAGACGCGGAGCAGTCGTGGCTAGCGATCGTGGTCATAAAGTCGAATGGTCGTAAGTTGCATAGGTTGTAAGTCGATCAATACCTGTAAACAATTTTTTAGTTATACGTTTCATGTTTCAGTATCGTAGACTTCCTCAGGTCAAATCAATAGTAAGAATGGCGGTCAGTCTATCTCATATATGTTAAGGTATCATCCAATTCCAACCATACAGAAACTGGTGCCAAGTATAGCTTGCAAGCTCCAGTTTATCCACCTAACTGTGAACATACCAGCTCCTCGAAATCATGCATTGTGTTTATACCACCATTGGCTGCTATAACAAAAATCCCATAGACTGGGTGACCTAAAAAACAAACTATTTCTCACAGTTGTGAAGACTGAGAAGGCCAAGATCAAGGTGCTGGCCGATTCAGTTCCTGGTGTGGGCTTGCTTACTGGTTTACAGTGCTGTATTCTCACATGGTACAGAGAGCGAGAGATCGTCTCTCTTGTGCCTCCTCTTACAAGATGTCACTGATCCCATTTATGAGGGTTCCAGCCTCATGACCCAAATACCATCACTTTGGGGATTAGGCTGCAACATTAACTTGGGGGAAAACACAAACATTTATTCCATAGCATTCCACCTCTGCCCCCCAAAAATTCATGTCCTTTTCACATGCAAAATACATTTATTCCGTCCCAACAGCCCCCAAAATCTAACCTCATTCCATCGCCAATTCTAAAGTCCAAAGTCCCATCTAAATGCTATCTAAATCAGATATGGGTGAGACTCCAGGTATGATTCATTCTGAGGCAAAATTCCTCTCCAAGTGTGAACCTGCAAAACCAAACAAACTATGTGTTGCCAGAAAACAACAGTAGGACAGGCATAGGATAGACATTCCCATCCCAAAATGGAGAAATGGGGAAGAAGAAAGGGGTGACAGTTCCCAAGCAAGTTCAAAACCTAGCAAGGCAAGTTCCATGAGGTCTTAAGGTTCAATAATAATCCACTTTGGCTTGATGCTCTGCCTTCAGATCCAGTGGGGTCGATGCAGATATGTGAAAGGGGCAAAAATGGCCCACTGAAGACTTAGTCATGGTACCTAGGAGATGGCTCTGAGCACGGTTGGAAATGGAAGATGACAGCACAGTTAGAAGCATAAGCATTATGCCAGCAATGAGCATATGATGCCAGTCCCTAATAACTAAAACACACTGTCCAGGAAACAGGAGTGATCCATTTTGCTATCACACCTTATATCACACCTTAATGAAATCTTTGCATCTTACACCAAGAAGTTTGGGCTCAGTGAGTCTGGAGACTCTGATAAGTTGCACAAAGGCAAAAAATATTTATAGTCCATGATTTATTAGAGTCTTCATAAATTTGGGGAAAAAATACTAAAGATAACAGCAAACAAGAGAAGATAGTTGCCTTCATCAGTTTGGGCTACTATAACAGAATACAATAGACTGGTGGATTGAACAACAAGCATTTATTTCTCACAATTCCAGAGAGAGACAAGACCAAGATCAAGACACTGGCTGATTCAGTGTCTGGTATGGGTCCTCTTCCAGGTTTGTAAGGGATGCTTTCTTACTGTATCCTCATATGGCAGAAGACTTTCATCTTAGAGAACACACAAATAATCATGAATAGAATGTTGAAAGAAATATGAACTGCAAAGGCCATTCTGATCAGGTCTCAGATAGAAATAAAGAGTATATTATTGGACAATGAAGAAACAGCAATCCTTATTATAAAATGGCAAAGAATTTGGCAAAATTGTGTTTATGCTGTAATGTTTTGTGAAAGGTAGAATTTGCAAGTAATGAAATTAAATATTTAGCTAAAGAAATTTATTTTGTTTTATTTTATTTTATTATTTTATTTTATTTTATTTTTGAGACGGAGTTTCGCTCTTGTTACCCAGGCTGGAGTGCAATGGCGCGATCTCAGCTCACTGCAACCTCCGCCTCCTGGGTTCAGGCAATTCTCCTGCCTCAGCCTCCTGAGTACCTGGGATTACAGGCACGTGCCACCATGCCCAGCTAATTTTTTGTATTTTTAGTAGAGACGGGGTTTCACCATGTTGACCAGGATGGTCTTGATCTCTTGACCTCGTGATCCACCCGCCTCGGCCTCCCAAAGTGCTGGGATTACAGGCGTGAGCCACCGCGCCCGGCTAAGAAATTTATTTTTATATTATCTTAAAATTGACAGATAAAATTGCATATATGTAACATGTACATTGCTGAAGAGACTTCTAAGCAAAGGGTTGAAGGAGTGGCTTTATTCCTCCTGGCTGCTTATAGTAACATGTAAGAAAAAAGAAATGAAGATGAAATTTTTATGCAAAAAAGACTGGAAATTACAGATGGGAAACATCCTTGGCCTATTCATATTACACACAAAAACACTTAGATAGCATGTTTTCCAGTGTGATGGCTCTGGTGCTAAACATAAAATCACATAAAAAAGACAAAAAACAATAGCATGTTTGGAAGAGGAAACTGTGGTGTGAGAGGCTGACTATTTGATAAGATTAGCGTGGGTGTGAATCATGGACCTAATCAGCCATCGCACCAGAAGCTGAGAATAGAACTTACACACTGGAAATACTGCCAGCTAGAACTAAAGTAAACAGAGAAAATGGGATAAAATGAAGGAAGGCTGTCGGACTTCTTAGGTTTTACAGGACAGAACCATAGAGATACTCAGCTACAAACATGCTATTCAAGACAGAGGAAGAATGACCCTGTAGGTGATTAGTACATCAGGGCTGTCTCCTTGGTTTCAAGAAAGCATCTGCCCAGAACCTCAGAGGAGGGGATGCCTGGTGCCGTGGTAGCACAACAGTTTCCCTTTGCAGGACCCTGGGGCACACCCCTTGCCTAGGAGAGCTTTGGGGACAGGACAGCCCCCAGTGGGCCTAGAACAGCCACCCAGGGGCACTAGAATATATTCTTTTGTTAATGTTTCTCACGCACTTAGAATGAATGTCTACTCTGAAAATTTTTCTGCAATATTTTATGGAGACAAAATATATAGTTGCTTAATAGGGGAATTCAGTTCTCCTATATATTACTAAAATATGTATATTCTTGTTCTCTCATTTACTGAGAGAGGTGCATTATATTTTCCAGCTATGTTTGTAGATAGTTTCTTCTTTTATTTCTTTCAACTTCTGCTTTACATATTTTGAAGCTATAGATGTCTATTTATTTAGGATTGTTATATTTTGTCATTGAATTCATCCCTTCTTCTTTTTTTTTTTTTTTTTTTTTTTAGATAGGGTCTTGCTCTGTAACCCAAGCCGGAGTGCAGTGTCACAATCACACCTCACTGCAGCCTTGACATCCTAGGCTCAAGCACATGCCACCATGCCTGGCTAATTTTTGTTTTTTAGTCGAGATGGGGTTCCACCATATTGGTCATGCAGGTCTTGAACTACTGACAGGTGATCCACCTGTATCAGCCTCCCAAAGTGCTGAGATTACAGGCGTGAGCCACAGTTCTAGGCCAGCACTTCATTATTATGTGTCCTTTATTGTCAGTATACTTCTGTGAAAAGAAAATAAGTCTTGGGGCCCCCAAATCACTAAACTAAAGGGAAAAAACTGGAAACTGCTCAGCGCCAATCCATTCTATTCAAAGTTACCTCTCTGCTCACTGAGATAAATGCATACCTGATTGCCTCCTTTGGAGAGGCTAATCAGAAACTCAAAAGAATGCAACCATTTGTCTCTTACCTACCTATGACCTGGAACCCTCCTCCCCTCTTTGAGTCTTCCTGCCTTTGCTTACAGTTGTCCCACCTTTCCAGACCAAACCAATGTTCATCTTACATATATTGATTGATGTCTCATGTCTCCCTAGAATGTATAAAACCAAACTGTGCTCTGGCCACCTTAGACACATGTCATCAGGACCTCCTGAAGTGGTGTCATGGGTGATGCCCTTAACCTTGGCAAAATAAACTTCCTAAATTAACTGAGACCTGTCTCTGTTTTTGGGGCTCACGCTTGCTTTCCTAAAGTCTTTTTTTTTTTTTTTTTTGAGACAGGGACTTACTTTGTCACCCAGGCTGAAGTCCAGTGGCATGATCACAGCTCACTGCAGCCTCAAATTCCCAGGCTCTGGTGATCCTCCCACTTCAGCCTCCAAAGTTGCTGAGACTACAGGTGCACACCACCATGCATAGCTAATTTTTTTTTTTTTGTACATACAGTGTTTCACCTTGTTCTACAGGCTGGTCTTGAACTCCTGGGCTCAAGCAATCTACCTGCCTCAGCCTGCAAAGTGCTAAGACTAAAAGTGTGAGCCACAGTGACTGGTCACTAAATCTTAACACTCCAAAATAATCTCCTTTGACTTCATGTCCTGCATCCACAGTATATTGGTGCAAGCGGTAGGCTCTCAAGGCCTTGGGCAGCTCTGCCTCTGTGGCTTTGCAGGGTTCAGCTCCCACAGCCATTCTCACAGACCAGCTGTTGAGTGCTTGTGGCTTTTGAGGTTTTTAAGAACAGCTACATTAGTGAGGGAATCCCTGCCAAAAATTGAGTCCTTGGCCAGGCACAGTGACTCACACCTGTAATCCCAGAACTTTGGGAGGCTAGGGCAAATGGATCACTTGAGATGAGGAGTTTGAGACCAGCCTGGTGGACACGGTGAATCCCTATCTCTACTAAAAATAAAAAAATTAGCCTGGTGTGGTAGCAGGCACCTGTAATCCCAGCTACTTGGGAAGCTGAGGCAACAGAATCATTTGAACCTGGGAGGCAGAGGTTGCCATGAGCCAAGATCACACTACTGCACTACAGCCTAGGCAACAGAGCAAGACTCCATCTCAAAACAAAATTGAATGGAATTCTCTTATTCTTATTCACACCATCTGAATATGAGCTGAGCCATGAATCTTAGGTAACCCACAGCATAGAATGTGACAAAAGAAATGTCACATAAGACAAAGGAAATGAAGAGAATTCAGATGGGAATGACTGGAGCAAGCAGTTTCAGGGCAATAGTGGCAGCATGGATTGGACGAGCAAAGCCAGTGTGCCTGAATCCAAGAAAAGAAAGAAGGGTTTTTAGTGTGCAAATGAAACAGAAGCACAAGGAGAAAAGCCCACTGATTTCTATCCCAGCGCTTGTTTGTTGATCACGCCTGGTGGGCACAGCAGTAACAAAACATAACTATTCCTATCTAATCCTATTGCTCATAGCTTTTAAATACCAAATGGTAATTAGCAATTTTAAATGTGAAGTCTTTAATGCTTTTTTGTTCCAAGACCAGTTAAACAAAGTTTCCTGGAAATGACAGTGAAACACAGACAGCAACCAAGAAATTGATTTTTCAGGGTGAGTCTACAGTGCAAAGTGAAAGAAAGTTTATTAACAAAGTAAAATGGTGAAAAAACAGCTACTCCATAGACAGAATAGGACATTCTCAAAAGTAAGAGGAGGAATGTGTTCACTCTCGGTACGATATTTGTTTATATATAGAATAAAAAAAGATTATGAGGTTTGTGATAGAGGATTCATTTTCTAAATTACTACATTTTGCAAGAATAGATATTATCTTTAAAGCAAAATTAGGAGTGCTTCTGTTATCAAGATATGGGGATATCAGCACACTACTAAGTCTTAACTGTTTAGTAAATGTTATTAATCTATTCCCTTAACAATAAACGTCTAGAGATTAGAAATACCTAACTTTCTGGGAATGCAGTCAAACGAGTCCCAGCTTCATTTCCCCAGCCCTCACTCAAGATGAAGTTATTCTGGTTCAAATGCTTCTGATAATGAGACATCAACCAATACGTGTAAGATGTACATTGGTTCAATCCAGAAAGGTAGGACAACTGGAGGTGAAAGCAGGAGAAGTCAAAGTGGAGAGGGGGTTTCCAGGCCATACATAGATAAGAGACAAATGGTTACATGATTTTGAGTTTATGATTAATCTCTCCAAATGAGGCAATCAGATATGCATTTATCTCAGTGAGCAGAGGGGTGACCTTGAATAGAATGAGAGGCAGTTTTGCCCTAAGCAGTTCCCAGCTTGACTTTTCCCTTTAGCTTAGTGATTTGGGAACCCCAAGATTTATTTTCCTTTCATATTTTCCACATTTTCTTTTTAAAAATCTTTTGGAGGAAGCATTTTAGGAAAAAATGAGTCTCTGGTCTCAGGTTTTATCTGATCTCTCATGGCTAGGATGGTTTATTCTAGACAGGTAGTTCCAAAGTTATTAGAAAAGTTCATTTTTGGCAGATTGCAGTCTCATGTTCTATAAAGAGAAAATAGGGAGAGTAAGGTAGAACAATAACAAACAAAAGAACCTTCCTGGAAAATCAATACAGGCCACATTACTCTGAAGTTCACATATCAGTAAGCAGGTATGAAAGTGGCTTATGTATGAAAACAGGTTGCTGTTATTTTCTTCTGACATTTAAGTTGCCTAGCTGCAGTTTGCAGGGCTTTACCAAAGCCCAGTTTAGTTTTTGTGACTCCAAATTAGGAAAAATGTGGGAAAAGGAAGGGAAAAAATTGAACACATTATTTTGCAGGCTTGTAGCCAAGAAAAATTAGAATGCAGCTCAAATTGTAGAAAATAATAAAAACTGAAAAACATTCGGCAAGAGTAGAATCCAACAACAGGTGTACTGTAGTTTTTAAAACATAATTTTTCTCTCTCCAGTTTCCCATTTTTACTAAAGACAAATCATGGTAGGATTGATTTGCTTTATTATACTTGGCCTGATTACTTGTATACAGCACAATAAGGATAATTATTCTTCTACATAGGCTTTCAAGATAGTTTTGATGGAACTTTGTTCCATAGAAGGAATCTCAGATAAGACTTTTTTAAAGCCAAGCCCAGCCATGGATTTGTACCATCAAATACCTATGAGCTGGGGAAATTCCTCACCTCTTCAGGTTCCAAGATAAACTTGGGGCTCCTAGGCTGTCAGAAAGTGACATTCTTTACTTACCACATGTTAGGAGCCCTGTACAGGGACTGTGTAGAAAAGGGATAATGCCAGTTTTGCCAAGGGGCTTTCATTGGCTCTATAGATCAAATTTGATTCCTTAAAGGAAAGGACATCATTCCAGTCAAAGCCTTGGTAAAATAACAAGTTTCTCCAATTGAGTCCTGTTATAAATGAAAACAGATGCTTATTATACTTATGCAAATAACTGTATTGTCGTTAGTTAATAATACCCACAAATAGTTTCCAAATTCTGTATAAATCAGATAGAGAGAAACAAATAGCTCTAAAGTTTGTACATAGCAACATATTAATTTTTTTATTTTGAGACAGAGTTTCACTCTTGTCATCCAGCAGACTGGAGTGCAGTGGCGTGATCTCGGCTCACTGCAAATTCCACCTCCCAGGTTCAAGTGATTCTCCTGCCTTAGCCTCCCAAGTAGCTAGGATTACAGGCATCTGTCACCACATCCAGCTAATTTTTATATTTTTTCATAGAGACAGGGTTTCATCATGTTGGCCAGGCTTGTCTTGAACTACTGACCTCAGATGATCCACCCACCTTGGCCTCCCAAAATGCTGAGATTATAGGCATGAGCCACTGTGCATGGCCAAGCATTAGACCCAATTGTTAAAAGTTACCTGTAGCTCAAAAGAAAAGTTTCCTTGACTCTGAACAAACAAAACAGACTGGGTACGGTGTCTCATGCCTGTAATCCCAGCACTTTGGGAGGCCAAGATGGGTAGACCACTTGAGGCAGGAGTTTGAGACCAGCCTGACAAACATGGCAAAACCCCATCACTACTAAAAAATAAAAAAAAATTGCTGGGTGTGGTGATGCATGCCTGTAATCCCAGCTACTTGGGAGGCTGGGGCACAAGAATCACCTGAACCTAGGAGACAGAAGTCGCAGTGAGCCGAGATCATGCCACCACTGCAGCCTGGGCAACAGAGCAACACTGTCTCAAAAAAAGAAGACAAAGGAATCAGCAATGTTTCGAGCAAAAAGTCAAAAATATTACTTCAGTCTTCTATCAGCTCAGTCCATGTAGTTAACTCCTGTTCTTCTGGCTATTCAGGAACACTTCAGTTCTCCATGAGTACTAAAAGTTTTTCTCTTATTCTGATATTACAACCTCCAAAGTTATCAAAGACTCATATTCAAGAGTACCTGTCAGAGTTTAACAGCTGATCAAAAAACCACCTTCTGAAGAGGGCCAAAACAAGATAACAATTGTCTGTGGATGACAAAAGTGTGAGGGCAGCCATAGTCAAAGATACAATTGACAAGGAAATGTGTTACCTCTGTGGCACACAATAATTTAACAGAATTATAATTATTACTGATAATGTACACTAAGTCATGTCAGAATTATAGGAGTTTCCCCTAATTTTGGAACACATCCAAATAACATATTTATACAAATATAGCCCAAAGAAAACCAAACATTATTTTATATTTGACAATGTTTCCTGTATGATTTTTATACCAAATAAGCCAAATTATGTCATTGTTGGACTTTAGGGAAACTCATGTCTTAAATAATTAACTAGGTCTGAAAAAGACAAAATTTATAATTTGCTTTTGGAAAGTCTGCCAAATATAAAAGATTTTAAATATGTGATCCACAGGTCATTGTAAAATAAGTCATTTACTTGACCAAGGTGATAACTCAAGAATTAAAAAAAAAAAAAAAAAAAATCAAAAAAAAAGTGTATAGAGAAAAAAAAAAAAAAAAAAAAAAAACTCAAACAAT
>NW_016108107.1:295447-309080 GCF_001604975.1 Cebus imitator | reverse complement strand
AAAAAAAAAAAAAAAAAAAAAAGTGGGGGGGGGCAAAAACCTTCATTTTTTGAAAGAGGAGACTTAACCTTCCAAACAATAGGTCCTAATAAAAACAGCGGTCAGCTGCAGTGGCTCACACCTCTACTCCTAACACTTTGGGAGACCAAGACAGGCAGATCATGAGGTCAGCAGCTCCAGACCAGCCTAGCCAGCATGGTGAAGCCATGTCTCTGCTAAAAATACAAAAATTACCCAGGTATGGTGGTGGGCGCCTGTAATCCCAGCTACTCAGGAGGCTGAGGCAGGAGAATCGCTTGAATCTGGGAGGCAGAGGTTGCAGTGAGCCGAGACCGCACCATTGCACTCCAGCCTAGGTGACAGAGTGAGATGCCATCTTAAAAACAAAAACAAAAAACAAAAACGAGCATGAAGCCAATTAAATTTGTCTTTCAAAATTTTACAAACAATTTATAAAATTTTAATCTTAATCATAAGATATAACTTCCATAAGCCTTTTATAACCTTTATTAAGCAGTCAGTTAATGCTTCAAGAAAACTTTGTTAATCTGACATAGGGGCCCACATCCTGGTCTTTCATCAGTGTGCCTTTGACATTGATGGTTAATTTATTAGAGAAGCTGAACTTATTTTATCTCTCAAAATCAGCCCATACAATCACATCCCTATCTCTACTGCAATAGTCCCTGGGCCTTGAGGAGTTAAATAGCTTTAATTTCTGATCCTCTGCCTCAGGAATGCAGGTTATTTTGATTGGCATCTTCTACGAAGCCTGAAGATGAGGCCTTGCTGTCAGTGTTTAAGGGTTAGCAGGACTTGGTGTTCTTTTTAGACTCAAAAATCAAAGCCTTGTAACTCAATGTTACAAGTACTTGTAAAGCACATACAGAAAAATACATGGATGTAATAACCTTTTTTTTTTTTTTTGAGACAGAGTCTCACTCTGTCACCCAGACTGGAGTACACAGTGGCATAATCTCAGCTCACTGCAACCTCCAGTTCCTGGGTTCAAGTGATTCTCCTGCCTCAGCCTCCTGAGTAGCAAGGATTACAGGTGGCCACCACCAGGTCAGGCTAATTTTTGTATTTTTTTAGTAGAGATGGGCTTTTATCATATTGGCCAGGCTGGCCTCAAACTCCTGACTTCAGGGGATTCTCCCCTCTTGGCCTCTCAAAGTGCTGGGATTACAGGTGTGAGCCACCATGCACAGCTTAATAACCTTAATTTACAAAAAAAAAATTCATATGGAGTCTCACTCTGTCACTCAAGCTGGAGTGCCATGGCAAGATTTGAGCTCACTGCATCCTCCACCTTCTGTGTTCAAGTAATTCTTCTTCCTCAGCCTCTAGAGTAACTGGGATTACAGACACCCACCACCATACCCAGCCATATTTTCAATAGAAACAAGGTTTCACCATGTTGGCCAGGCTGGTCTCAGATGCCTGACCTCAAGTGATCCACCCTCCTAGGCCTTTCAGAGTTCTGGGATTACAGATGTGAGCCACAGCACACAGCCAAAAAAAAAAAAAATTGTTTTTAATTTATTTTTTCACTAAGTTAACCAAAACAATAATAATGACATAGGAAATATTTTGAAAAAACATAAAATCTGTTAGTCCAGTTATCAAAAGGCAAAAGAAAAGACCTGCACTGCATAGCATATTATGTTGCCAGCCTAGTACAGTGGCTCCTGCCTGTAATTCCAGCACTTTGGGAGGCCAAGGCATGCAGATCACTTCAGGTCAGGAGTTCAAGACCAGCTTGGACAATATGGTGAAACCCCATCTCTACTAAAAATACAAAAATTAGGCTGGGCATGGTGGCTCATGCCTGTAATCCCAGCACTTTGGGAAACTGAGGAGAGCAGATCACTTGAGGTCAGGAGTCTGAGACCAGCCTGGCCAACATGGTGAAATCTCATCTCTACTAAAAATACTAAAATTAGCCAGACATATTGGTGGGTGTCTGTAATCCCAGCTACTTAGGAGGCTCAGGAAGGAGAATCACTTGAACCTGGGAGGTGGAGGTTGCAGTGAGCTGGGATTGAGCCACTGCGCTCCAGCCTGGGCAACAACAGTGAATTTCCACCACAAAAATGAAAGTAAAATAAACTTTCTTATTTAAAAAAAACTCTTTATTTTTATAACTTTCTTTATATCTCTCTGGTTTCCTGGTTTCTTTTACCTTGTTTTATATATAACCTTTATTTATTTATTTATTTTATCTTTTTATTTTGAGATGGAGTCTCACTCTGTCACCCAGGCTGGAGTGCAGTGGTATAATCTCAGCTCATTGCAGACTTTGCCTCCTGGGTTCCAGTGATTCTCCTGCCTCAGCCTCCCAGATAACTGGGATTACAGGCATGCACCACCACACCTGACTAATTTTTGTAGAGACAGGGTTTTACCATGTTGGACAGGCTGGTCGCGAACTCCTGACCTCAGGTGATTCGCCCACATTGGTCTCCCAAAGTGCTGGGATTACAGGTGTGAGCCACCGTGACTGGCCCATACATAACCTTTAAATGAGCTTTGAATTAGATAAAAAGTATTCAAGTTTTTAAAAATGACACGCTTTTTTTTAGAAAGAATGTTTTCCTGCAAATATATTTTTATTGGAAAATACCCAAATAATGAAATATCTACTATTTAATTTAATATAACTTTACATTCTAAGTTATAATGAGTTTATCTGCATATATTTATCCTATTACATTTACCTAATTATTTTATTTTAATGATTTATGTAGATTATTTATGAAAACTTTGATAGTTATCATTTAAAGTTATGGATCTGTCATTGCAAAATTATAACTGAGACAGTGAAAGAGATTTAGCCTAACTGACTCCATCTTGCTTCTACCCTCCAAGCTCTTCTCGTTCATTTCTGGGTGTAGGATGAACTAACCTTAGGAGGAACTTAATTCATACTTTAGCTTCAAAACAAAGATGATAACAGTCCCTTCCCAAAAGAAACCTTACTGCCTGTGCACTAGACCACCGAAAACCACAAGATTAGAAGTTATGATGGCAGGACACAGCAGCTCACACCTGTAATTGCAGCACTTTGGGAGGCTAAGGCAGGCAGATCACCTGAGGTCAGGAGTTTGAGACAAGTCTGGCCAATGGGATGAAACCTCATTTATACTAAAAATACAAAAATTAGCCAGGCATAGTGACACATACCTGTAATCCCAGCTACTGAGGAGACTGAGGAACGAGAGTTGCTTGAACCTGGGTTGTGGAGATTACAGTGAGCCGAGATCGTGCCACTGCACTCCAGCCTGGATGACAGAGCAACACTCTGTCTCAAAAAAAAAAAAAAACCAGCTATGGTAATCTTACTAAATTCAAGATGTAGCCATTTTCATTAAATCAATATCAATGTCTTGTTTATTAAAGATTACAAAAGCAAAGATTGTTCTGTTTGGACTGGCTTTATAGTTTTGTAACCCCTAAGCCAAATTTTGACACCTTATGATATTTGGCAAGAATAAATATAAAATTGCCAAATTTTGACACCTTGTAATATTTAGCAGGAATATATGTGAGGAATAAATATGAAATTGTTTAATCAATGCAAACAAAAATGTATGCTGGTAATTCTTAAGACATTTCTACTATTACTTTACCAATATAAGCTATCTTATTTATTAAAGAGTTTACTTAAGTTATGTAAACTTGAAAAACCATTTTACTGGCCATATTTGTAATCCCAACACTTTGGGAGGCCAAGGCAGGCAGATCACCTGAGGTCTGGAATTTGAGACCAGCCTGACCAACATGGAGAAACCCCATCTCTACTGAAAATACAAAATTACCCAGGCACAGTGGTATCTGCCTGTAATCCCAGCTACTCAGGAGGCCAAGGCAGGAGAATCACTTGAACCTGGGAGGCAGAGGTTGCAGTGAGCCAAGATTGCATCACTGCACTCCAGCCTGGGTGACAGAGTAAGACTCCATCTCAAAAATTAATAATGATAAACTTAGCCAGGTATGGTGGTATATGCCTGTAATCCCAACTACTTGGGTGGCTGAGGTAGGAAGATCACTTGAGCCCAGGAGATGGAAGCTGCAGTGAGTCATAATCATCCCACTGTATTTCAAGCCTGTGTGACAGAGGTGGACTCTATATCAAAAAAAGTAAAAATAAGAAAATATTCATTGGAGAAAAAAGACTAAACAAGCAAAGGTATCAGAATAGTGCTGTGAATGTGGGTCATGTCAGTAATGTGTAGAGACTTGGGCAGGAGGATCTTTAAGAACAGGTTAGTAGAGACCAGGTCATTCATCCTAAGCATTTGCCTGTAGCATGTAGATCAAACATCTGGCATGGACTTCCTCTTTCTGTGTTTGGTTTGACCATCATAGTGTTGAAAAACCTTTGAAGTAAATATCTTGCAGTTTGCTACAGTTCCCCTGGTCTCCCACATTATTCCAGGCTCCTTTCCTCACGTAGGTTGCCTGACCCACTGAGACCTGTGTTTGCTCTCCCTGCAGATGGGTGGGTAGGAAGCAATTTAAGGGGGAATATTTAATATATGAGAAGATTTGATAGATAGAGAGACAGACAGACAGATTGATTGATTGATTGATTGACAGATAGATAGATAGATAGATAGATAGACTGGGTGCAGTGGCTAAAGCCTATAATTCCAGCACTTTGGGAGGCCAAGGCAGGAGGATTAGTTTGACCTAGGAGTTCAAGACCAGCCTGAGCCACATAGTGAGACCCCCTCTCTACAAAAATTTTAAAATATTAGCCAGGCATGGTGGCATGCACCTGTAATGCCAGCTACTCGGGAGGCTGAAGTGGGAGGATTGCTTGAGCCCAGGATTTGAAAGCTGCAGTGAGCTGTGATCTAGCCACTGCACCCCAGTCTGGGTGACAGAGCAAGATCCTATCTCAGAAATAAAAGAGAGAGATAAATAGATTGAGCATTGGTGGGAGTGTGCTTTTGAGTGCTCTTTAAGAGAAAATTATATTTTAATATTTCTTCTTTAAATTTTTTATATTCTAGCAAACCATTTCTTCAACATGGAGAAATTAATCTCATCCAAAGAGCCTAGGAGCAAGGGCAGACTCAGAAAGTCAGAGGCACTGTAGTCAGTTTGAGCAGCTTTATATCTTCGGACTGCTATGCTGGCCAGCACCAGGCTGGGTCCATCCTCTCCTCTTGAATTTCTCAAACAGGAAGTATCCTGCTGGAATCTGAAGTTGGATCTGTAGTAGCTCAGCACTGACTCAGCAGCCTGCTGTGTCATGAGGCCTTACACCAGGAACTGTACAGGATACAAAAGGTAAGAGAAAGCTGGAATAGAGCATCTCCTGGGGAAATGAGAGCCAGAGATACAGCAGTGCCCCATGGAGACAGCAAGCTGGTGTTTGGCAGTGCCTTGTGGAAAGGCTGTACTTTGGTAAGGTCTCCACAATCTGGAATTCAATATTATAGGTCTCCAAACTCCAGTTTCTCATGTTCCCTGCATAGGTCAGGGTCATAGGGAGTGATTCATGCTAGCAGAACTCCCTGATTCTAATGGCAGGTGTTCCATACTTGACAAAGGAGACATATTTCTCCTCTGGGAACCTGAAGATTTAGGTCCTTTCCCCAGGGACTCCCTTTCCACTGTGAAGGTTGTTGGAAAACTGAGCAGAGGATGAGGAACGGCTGTGAATAAGCTTGCTACTCCTTCCCTGTCCTACAAAAAAGCTCACCTCTTTTATAACCAGAAGACCTTTTTCATTAGTCAAGGCTGAACAGACTGAGAAGAGTGTGTGTGTGTGTGTGTGTGTGTGTGTGTGTGTGTGTGTGTGTGTGTTGAGACACAGTTTCATGTCACCCAGGCTGGAGTGCAGTGATGAGATCAGAGCTCAGAGCAGCTTCCACTTCCTGAGCCCAAGCAATCCTCCCACTTAAGCCTCCAGAGTAGCTGGGACTATAGGAATGTGCCACCATACCCAGCTGATTTTCTAATTTTTTTTCTAGAGATGAGGTTTCACTGTGTTGCCAAGGCTGGTCTTGAACTCACCGGATCCTCCTGCCTTAGTCTCCCAGTGGGCTGGGATTATTAGGTATCATGCACCTCACCTGACCTGTGATGAGTTTTCAACAATGTAATTCCTCTTTTATAGAAGCACCCAAGCTGAAGATTGTCTTGAGAACAAGTACGATCCTGTGGTTTCATGGCCTTTCTTCCATTTGTGGTTCTTGCCAAGTGAAATTTAAATGAAATCTTATCAAGATGGATAATCCCAAGTTTTCCAGTGCTGGAATATAGAAAATGGATGGACAAGTAAGTCCCACTCAGCACCCATAGCCCAGGCATGGGGACCTCAACACACCTGGGCCCCAGACATCACCTTTCATTGTGAGTAGCACTGAGATGACACTTCTGGTTAGTAAGTGCCCACTGGCAATAGTTTATATAACGGCAAGTAAAGGAATAAATAGTTAACAAAACATTTTCTCTTCCCAATTCTATCATTAATTGGATTACACAATTATTTTATGAAAAATTTTCATATGCCGCAGTTCTGACCATATTCTCAAGTGAACAGAAAATTTGTATTAAAAAGTCAACCTTCTTTCTCATTCTGTTGCCCAGACAGGCGTGCAGTGGTGCAATTATGGCTCACTGCAACCTCAGCCTCCTGGGCTCAAGCAATCCTCCTGCCTCAGACTCACAAGTAGCTGGGACTACAGGTGCTTGTCACCACAACTCACTAGTTTTCTAATTTTTCCTATATGTGAATTCCACAGGTCTGACTTCAAACACTTGAGTATGCATGGATTTTGGTATACACAAAAATGGAGGAGCTGGAACCAATCCCCCCATATACCAAGGGACAACTTGTATCTGTTTTTTTTGTTGTTGTTTTGTTTATTTGTTTTTTGAGACAGAGTCTTGCTCTGTTGCTGAGGCAGGAGTGCAGTGGTATGATCTCGGCTCACTGCAACCTCCGCCTCCCGGGTTCAAGCGATTCTTTCACCTCAGCCTCCTGAGTGGCTAAGATTACAGGCACCCACCATCATTCCCAGCTAATTTTTGGAGAGATGGAGTTTCACTATGTTGGCCAGGTTGGTTTGGAACTTCTGACCTCAGGTGATCCGCCCTTCTCAGCCTCCCAAAGTACCAGGATTACAGGCACAAGCCACTGTGTCTTTTTTTGTTTTGTTTTGTTTTGCGATGGAGTTTTGCTCTTTTTTGCCCAGGCTGGAGAGCAATGGTGTACTCTTGGCTCACCAGAACCTCCACCTCCTGGGTTCAAGCGATGCTCCTGCCTCAGCCTCCTGAGTAGCTGGGATTACAGGCGCCACCATGCCTGGCTAATTTTTTTTTTTTTTTTTTAGTAGAAATGGGGTTTCTCCATGGTGGTCAGACTGGTCTCGAACTCTTGACCTCAGGTGATTCACCCACCTTGGACTCCCAAAGTGGGATTACAAGTGTGAGCCAGCGCACCTGTCCTCTATCTGTTTTTACAATTATATGGTTAAATACAGGATGTTCCATGACAGTGGTAATTTTTAACGACAATTTTTAGATAAGTGGAATTACCATAAAAATAATAAAAGTAGCAGCTAATATATACTGAGCTGTTACTATGTGCCTATAAATACCATAGATTTTTTAAATTCCCCATGACTCTTCCTTATTTCACTTACCCACTCTATCTTAAATTACTCATGCTTGCTTCAGTAGCACATATACTAAAGTTGGAACAATAGAAAGATTGGCATGGCCTCTGTGTAAGAATGACATGCAAATTTGTGAAGCATTCCATATGTTTTTAAACAGAGAAAAATATTACTCCTGTGTTTGTGCATATGACCTTTTGTTCAGGTTGAATTATATCCAAAGGTGATATTTCCAGAAATGAGATTACTGTGAGTCTCAGGGCATTAGCATTCTTATTAAACTTGATGTAAATTGCCCAGCTTTCAGCCATGGTGGCTGTCAGCCTATAATTCCAGCACTTTGGGAGGCTGAGGTGGGAGGATTGCTTGAGGCCAGGAGTTGGGGGAGGCTGCATAGTGAGCAACTGTATCATTTTTTAAAAATTTCCAAGCTTTACCCTGGAAGGCTTATATACAATTTAAACACCACTAATAGTATAAAAAAAATGCCCATTTCACTGCACCTTTGCTAGCACAGGGTATTATAACTTAAAAAGTTATTTTTTGTTTGATTATTTTTAATAAAAGACCTCATATTACTTTATTTTTGTCACATTTTAATATATTTTCTTATGTTAGTTTATTAGCTTTCTTTTTTGTTATTTGTTTTTAAGATGAAGTTTCACTCTTGTTGTCCAGACTGGAGTACAATGGCATGATCTCTGCTAACCACAACCTCCTTCTCTTAGATTCAAGCCATTCCCCTGCCTCAGTTTCCTGAGTAGCTGTGATTACAGGCATGCACCACCATACCTGGCTAATTTTGTATTTTTAGTAGAGAGAGGGCTTCTCCATGTTGGTCAGACTGGTCTGGAACTCTGGACCTCAAGTGATCCACCTGACTCAGCCTCTCAACGTGCTAGGATTACAAGCATAAGCTACCGTGCCCAGCTAGCTTTATTTCTTTATTGCCCCCATATTTTTTTTTTTTAAGACCAAGTCTCTCTCTGTTGCCCAGGCTTGAATATAGTGGTAAGGTCTTGACTCACTGCAGCCTTGACCTCCTGTGTTCAGGTGATCCTTCCACCTCAGTAACAGGGACTGTAGGAACATGCCACCACGCCTGGCTAATTTTTTATTTTTAGTGAAGATGAGGTCTTGCTATGTTTCCCTGGCTGGTCTGGAATTCCTGGCCTCAAGCGATCCTCCCACTGCCCCCTCCCAAAGGGCTGTTATTATAAGCATGAGCCACTATGGCTGGGCTGTCCATGTCTTTTCTGTTTATTTATAGAGTTAATGTGTCTTTCACTAATTTGATGATCTATTTATTTAATCTTGTATTAAATTATAAAAATAGTAAATACTTTCAAATAAAGAAGTGAAAAACTTCCGTCACTCTTTAGATGCATCTTATCTCAGGAAAAAATTGGCCATATTCTTCAAGATACATACAGGCTAATTGGATATCACTTGTCATTTTCATATTTCATGGATATCTGTGCCAATACCTATTGATCTATCTTAATCCTTTTCATGGTTGCATAATGTTTTATTATACGGGATGTATTATAATTTACCAGTCAGCCACCGTAGGCATTTAGGCTCCTTCTAATACTTGCTTTGAGCTCTTTATATCATTAAAAATTAACCCCCTCAGCCGGGTGTGGCAGCTCACACCTGTAATCCCAGCACTTTGGAAGGCTGAGGTGGGAGAACTGCTTGAGGGTAGGGGATCACCACCAGCCTGGTCAACATAGCGGCACTTTGTCTCTGCTAAAATTTAAAAATAAAATGAGCTGGACATTATGGTGCACACCTGTGGTCCCAGCTACTGGGGAGGTGTGACTGGAGGATCACTTGAGCCTAGGAGGCTGAGGCTACAGTAAGCTATGATCACACCGCTGCACTCCAGCTTTGGTAACAGTAAGACTGCATTTCTTAAATAAAATAAACATTAGATTGGAAGATTGCTGAAGCTCTGGAGGTTGAGGCTGCAGTGAGCTGTGATGGTACCACTGCAGTCCAGCCAAGGCGATAGAGCAAGATTCTTTCTCAAAAACATAAAATAAAATGAACATTAACTCTAGCATATTTTCCAGTAACGCCTTCCCTCCTATGTTTTTCCTAGAAGCTCTTGAATTTTGCTTGCTTTCCACATACCATTTAAAACTTCTAAGTACTGATGTCCCTTGTCATTCCTACTTTTATTTTTCAGGAATGTCTTTTTGTCACTTCCAGCTGGATCTACCATGAAAGACTTTAGAGTCCAGGAAGAGACTGACTGGGCAGCAGGTTATTCAGGTACAAAAGATTTGGACAATAACTCAAAAGTGATCAAATAATAGTGCATGCGTCCAGTGCAATGGGAAGCACTTCTGGAGGGCGAGAGCAGCTTCCAGATGAGGTGACACTGAAGCCGGGGTTTGGAGGATGAGGAGCAGCTGTATGAGAGTGGGGAGGGAAGGGAGAGGTGGAGGCATGGGGAGCGGCTGGGGTGGGATAGAGTGTTCCTGGCAGGGAAAGCAGCTCTGTGAAGGCCTGGACAATTAAGATGGCACATTTTGCACAGGGAATGGTGAATTAAGTGTGGCAGGAATACTCTGGAGAGAGAGTAATTTGCTTGTATAGAATTTCGCCCAAGAGACCTCATTACAGTTTCTAATCTTGTGATGTCATCATCCATCACTGTCCCTGTGAAATAGTTTGGAATAGCTGTGGTGATCACAATAACATCAAGCATATTATTTCATGAATTCTCCCAAAATCACAGGCAGGTGCCACAGTTAGCCCCATTTTCTGAATGAAGTGATGAAGACTTGATAATTAGTGCTTCGCCCAAGCTCACATGGATACTAAGACTGAGTCAGATGCAGGGCCTGGTGTGACTTTAATGCCTGCTCTGTTCATGAGCACGACGTATTGCTTCTCCTATGCAGTTAAGCAGGTAGGTGAAAAAAAAAAGCCTGTGTTTCTCTCTAGTCACACATTTCTGACTGAATGCGTGTGTGGAGCTTCTACACCAAATTCTCCAGTGCTCTGGATATTAACTTGGTATCCCACAATATTGTTCTGACACTACCTGGAGCTGGTGCAGACCCCACGGGTTAGGGGCTCAGTCCCACGAGACCACCCTCACTTCACATGCCAGTGGTAAGTACTAGGTTGTCACCTGTACTTTTGACCAACCTGTTACAAATCAGGGGTTTCCATGACCCCCTTCTTGGATTTAGTCATTTCCTAGAACAGCTTGCAGAACTCAGAAAAACAGCTATTTTCTTTTTTTCTGAGAGATAAGGTCTCATTTTGTTGCCCAGACTGGTGTGCAGTGTGCAGTCATACCTCACTGCAGCCTCGACTGCCTGGGTTTAAGTGGTCCTCCCATGTCAGCCTCCCTAGTAGCTGAGACCACACACCTGCACCACCACATCTGGCTAATTTATTTTATTTTTTGTTGAGATGGGGTCTTGTTTTGTTGCTCAGGCTGGCTACAAATTCCTGGGTCCAAGCAATTCTCCCACCTTAATCACTTAAAGTGCTGGGATTACAGATGTGAGCCACCACATCTGGTCAGTTCATTTCCTATTCCTGGTTCACCGTAAAGGACACATCTCAGAAACAGCCAGTGAAGGAGATGTGCATGCTGGGTGCAGTGGCTCACGCCTGTGATCCCAGCACTTTGGGAGGTCAAGGTGGGAGCATCGCTTAAACTCAGGAGTTTGAGATCAGCCTGGACAACATGGGGAAACCCTGTCTCTATAAAAAAATACAAATATTAGCCAGGCATGGTGATACGTGCCTGTAATCCGAGCTACTCAGGAGGCTGAGGCAGGAGAATCACTTGAACCCAGGATGCAGAGGTTGTAGTGCAGCTAAGATCACACTACTGCACTCCAGCCTGGGCTACTAAGCGAGACTTCATCTCAGAAATAAAATAAAATAAAATAAATAAATAACCAGGCGCGGTGGTGTGCACCTGTAGTTCCAGCTACTAGGAAAACTGAGGTGAGGATGCCTTGAGCTGGGGACTCGGGAAGCTTAGGTTGAAGTGAGCTAAGACTGTGCCACTGCACTCTATCCTGGACAAAAGAGCCAGACCCTGTCTCAAAAAGCAAGAAAGCAAGAAACAGGGAGGGAGGGAAGGAAGGAAGGAGAAAGAAAGAGATGGACGCCTAGGGGAAGGTAAGTGGGGAAGGGCACAGAGCTTCTATGCCCTCTGTTAAACATGCCACCCTCCCAGCACCTCCTGTGTTCAGCAACTCAGAAGCTCTGCAAACCCTGTTGTTCAGGGTGTTTATGGAGGCTCTATTATGCAAGCACAACTGAGAAAATCTTTGTCTCTGGTGATTAGGTCAACCTCCAGCCCCTCTTGCCTCCTGGAGTTCAGCAGGTGAGGCTGAAGGTTTCAAGCCTCTAATCATGTGGTTGCTTCCTCTGGCAATCAGCCCTCCTTCTGAAGAAATCTAGGAGCATGTAGCCACCAAGTCCTCTCAGCCACATCCCCAAATGCATTCTTATCATGCTGGAGATCCCAAAGTTCTTAGAGGCTATTGTGTTAAAAAGCTGAGACCAAGACCAAATATTAAAAATGAAGATGCTCCTGTCACCTCTATCACTGAGGTCTTTATAAGCTTTAGAAGCTCAGTGCCAGGAACCAGGGACAGAGACCAAATATATATTTCTTTTCTTTTTTTCAGACAGAATCTCCCTGTGTCATCCAGGCTGGAGTCCAGTGGTATGATCATAGCTCACTATAGCTTTGACCTCCTGAGCTCAACTGATCTTCCCACCTCTGTCTCCCAAGTAGCTGGGACTACACATGCATGTCACTCATGCCCAGCTCATTTGTGTAGAGACGAGGTTTAGTTATGTCACCCAGGCTGATCTCAGACTCCTGGGCTAAAGTCATCATCTCACCTCAGCCTCTCAAGTAGCTGGGACTACAGACACTCACTACCATGTCCGGCTAATAATATTTTTATGCTTTTGTAGAGGAGGGGTCTCACTGCATTGTCCAGGCTAGTTTCAAACTCTGGGCCCCAAGTGTTCCTCCTACCTTGACCTCCCAAAGTGTTGGGATTATGGGTGGAAGCCACCATGCCCAGCAATCACAAGGGTCTTTACAAAAGAAAGAGGGTAGGAGAGTCAGAACTGGAGCAGCAGATGCGGTGATGGAAGCAGAGGCCAGAGAGGGAGATTTGAAGATGCTTCACTTCTGGCTTTGAAGGTGGAGTCAGGGGCCATGATCCAAGGGATGGAGGTGGCTTCCAGAAGCTGGAAAACACAAGGGAACACTTCAGAGCCTCCAGAAGGAATGCAGCCCTGCTGACACTTTGACTTTAGCTTTAATAGACCTAGTTTGAGCTCCTGACCCCCCAGAACTGTAAGATGGTAGATCTGTGGTGTTTTAAGTGATTAAATGTAGGGTAGTTTGTTGTGGCAGCAAGAAGAAACGAACATGAAGCCAGGCATGGTGGCCGATGCCGGTAATCTCAGCACTTTAGGAATCCAGGCAGGAGGATCACTTGAGGCCAGGAGTTCAAGACCAGCCTGCGCAACATAGGAGACCCTGTCTCTACAAAAAATAAAATTGGCCAGGCACAGTGCCTCACTCCTGTAATCCCAACAATTTGGGAGGTTGAGGAGGGCGGATCACCTGAGGTCAGGAGTTTGAGATCAGCCTGGCAAACATGGCAAAACCCCATCTCTACTAAAAATACAAAAATTAGTCAGGCATGGTGGCACATACCTGTAATCCCAGCTACTTGGGAGGCTGAGGCAGGAGAATCACTTGAATCCACGAGGTGGAGGTTGCAGTGACCTGGGATTGCACCATTGCACTCCAGCCTGGGCAAGAGGAGCGAAACTCCATTTTGAAATTAAATTAAATTAAATTAAAAAATAAAAAATAAGCCAGGCATGATGGCATGTACCTATAGTTTCAGCTACTAGGGAGACTGAGGTGGGAGGACTGCTTGAGCCTGGGAATTTGAGGTCGCAGTGAGCTGTGATTGCACCAC
>NW_016108107.1:292619-294784 GCF_001604975.1 Cebus imitator | reverse complement strand
AGTTGGGTTTCATTTTTATTGAATTATTAAGTAATTTTTAAAAACACTACTGCCTTTCCCAATCTTACCAAATATGGGATGCTGGATTAAAGAAATCTCTTCAGGCTCAGTGCAGTGGCTCATGCCTGTAGTCCCAGCTGTTTGGGAAGCAGACATGGGTGTATATTTTAAGGGCAGGAGTTCAAGACCAGCCTGGGCAACATAGGAATAGATTTCCCCTCTACAAAATATTTTTCAAAATTTAACAAAATAAAATAAAGTAGCTAGGCATAGTGACATCACTATGTCACTTGTAGTCCCAGCTACTCAGGACGTTGAGGTGAGCAGATCTCTTTATGTCAGCAGTTTGAAGCCAGATTGGGCAAAATTGCAAGACTCCTCACTCTACAAAAAATTTAAAAAAAATAGCCAGGTATAGTGGCACTCACCTGTAGAACCAGCACTGGAGAGCTGAGGCAGGAAGATGGCTTGAGCCCACGAGGTTGAGGCTGCAGTGAGCTATAAGTGCACGACTGCACTCCAGCCTGGGTGACAGCAGGACCTTGTCTCACAATACAAATAATAAAATAATGAAATCTCAAGTCAGAGCCTTTTGGCTCTGCAGCCCTTGAAACCCTGGAGCCGTGCAGTGGGGTTTTTGTCACTCGGAATGAGGAGAGCCCTGCCCAGTGTTGTTGCCTGACTAATCAATGTTTCAAAAATATATATTTATTGGTCTGGGCACGGTGGCTTATGCCTGCATCTCTGCTAAAAATACACAAACATTGGCTGGGCATGGTGGTGGGTGCCTGTAATCCAAGCTACTAAAGAGTCTGAGGCAGGAAAATCGTTTGAACCCGGGGGACAGAGTTTGCAGTGAGGTGAGATTGCATTGCTTCACTCTAGCCTCTGCAAAAGAGTGAGACTCTGCCTCAAAAAAAAATTATTACTTATATCAACATGCAATGGATTTATTATTATTATTATTTAAGATGGGGTTTCACTCTTGTTACCCAGGATGGAGTGCAATGGCACGATCTCGGCTCACTGCAACCTGGGCCTCCCAGGTTTAGGCAATTCTCCTGCCTCAATCTCCTGAGTATCTGGGATTACAGATGCCTGCCACCACACCTGGCTAATTTTGTAATTTTAGTAGAGACAGGATTTCACCATGTTGGAGGGCTAGTCTCGATCTCCTGAACTCAGGTGATCCACCCACATTGGCCTCCCAAAGTGCTAACATTATAGGCATGAGCCACCTCACCCAGCCAATTTTGTTTTTAATATGTAATGTATAATAAATATTTTTGGAGAGAGATCCAAGATGGACGTTTAGGAACAGCTCAGGATTGCAGGTCCCAGTGAAAACGCAGAGGGTGAGTGGACACTGCATTTTTATTGCCCACAGACCAGGAGATTCCCAGGCGGAGGAGCCCCACGGGTCGCCAGTGCAGCTGTTTTGGTCGGCGTGGCTGCTTTGCCCTGCGTGGCTGCTTTGCTCGTGCCCTGGCATGGCTCCATACAAGATACAGTGGTCTGGGTGCCCTTTTAACTGGCGATTGGGGCACTGGGAAGTCGTCCATTCATCTGATTAAAAAGAGGATGGAACAGGGAGCCAGGCCAGGAGATTCCTGGGCAAAAAAATCACCATGAATCTCAGCGCAGCTGTTTAAGCCTGCACAGTGAGTCGCCACATGGGAAATCACACAGATCCCGGCGCCTTTTCAACAGGTGACTGGAGCACCTGGGAGAGAGTCGACTGTTCAACTGAAAAAAAAAAAAAAAAAAAAACAGTAAATGAAAACACTCTGGGCTGAGAGTTTCACAGCAAGCACAGCTGAACCCGGACGGTCTGCCCCTGTGGGGGAGAGGAGTCTGCCATTACTGAGACACTCCACCACTACGGAGGCAGTCTGACCATCACTGAGGCAGCCTGCCATTGCTGAGGCAACCCGCCATTGCCGAGGCAACCTGCCACTACAGAGAGAGTCCGCCATAACAGAGGGGGGCCACCATTGCCGAGGCAGTTCTAACTATACCCATATAAACAGGACTGCAGGGAAGATCACATGGCAGCTGGGTGGAGCCCACAGCAGCTCAGCAAAGCCACTGCAGGCAGACAGTGACTAGGGTGCCGCCTCACTGGGCAGGGCAGCCCTGAAAGAAAAAAAAAGGCAGCAGCACAA
>NW_016108107.1:290611-291831 GCF_001604975.1 Cebus imitator | reverse complement strand
AAAAAAAAAAAAAAAGCTCTGAGGCAGGGAGCCAGGTGATCAGGCTCAGCTGGTCCCACCCCCACAAAAGAACAGCAATCAGAAACTCTCTGAATTGAGAGTTTCACAGCAAGCGCAGCTGAACCCTGGACGGTCCAGCTCTGTGGCGGAGCAGCATCCGCCATTACCAAGACACTCCACCACTATGGAGGTAGTCCGCCATAGCCCAGGGAGCCCGCTGTTGCCAAGGCAACCTGCCATTACAGAGAGAGTCCGCGAATACAGAGGTGGGCCACCATTGCCAAGGCAGTTCTAACTACACCCATATAAACAGGACTGCAGAGAAGTTCACATGGCAGCTGGGCAGAGCCCACAGCAGCTCAGCAAAGCCTCTGCAGGCAGACAGTGACTAGGCTGCCTCCTCGCTGGGCAGGGCAGCCCTGAAAAAAGGCAGCAGCAAGACATAAACTTATAAACAGAGCCCTAACTCCCCAGGATGAGCACCTGGGAAAAAAAGCGGGAGGTGGGGGGGTTATGAGTTCTGCTGCAGCAGACTTAAACAACAGAGCTCACAGCTCAGCACGTGATCTCCAATAAAGGACAGAATGTCTCCTCAGGCAGCTTTCTGACTCCTGTATATCCAAAGAGTCACCTCATAAAGAAGAGATCAGAGTGACATTTGGCGGGTATCTTTGTGGGACAAAGATAGCAGAAGAAGAAACTGGTAGCGACCCTTACTGTTCTGCAGCTGCTGCAGGTGATCCCCAGGCAAGCAGGGCCTGGAGTGGACCTCAGCAGTCCTACAGCAGAGGGGCCAGACTGTTAGAAGGAAAACTAAGAAACAGAAATAACTTCATCATCAACAAACAGAACATCCACTCAGAGACCCAATCTGAAAGTCAGCAACTACAAAGACGACAGGTGAATAAATCCACAAAGATGGGAAGAAACCAGCGCAAAAAAGGATGAAAACACCCGAAACCAGAACGCATCTCCTACTACAAGTGATCACAACTCCTCACCAGCAAGGGAACAAGGCTGGATGGAGAAGGAGTGTGATGAAATGACAGAATCAGGCTTCAGAAGGTGGCTAATAAGAAACTTCCATGAGCTAAAAGAACATGTTCTAACCCAATGCAAAGAAACTAAGAACCTTGAAAAAAGATTTGATGAAATGCTAACAAGAATAGACAACCTAGAAAGGAATATAAGTGAACTGATGGAGCTGAAAAACACAACAC
>NW_016108107.1:287889-289113 GCF_001604975.1 Cebus imitator | reverse complement strand
ATCATCAGAGATTATTACAAACAACTCTATGCACATAAACTAGTAAACCTGGAAGAAATGAATAAATTACTGGACACTTGCCTCCTCCCAAGCCTAAACCAGAAAGAAGTCGAAACCCTGAATAGACCAATAACAAGGTCTGAAGCTGAGGCAGCAATTAAGAGCCTACACCAAAAAAAGCCCGGGTCCAGACGGGTTCACAGCTGAATTCTACCAGACATACAAAGAAGAGCTGGTACCATTCCTTCTGAAACTATTCCAAATAATCCAAAAAGAAGGAATCCTTCCCAAATCATTTTATGAGACCAACATCATCCAGATAACAAAACGCGGCAGAGATTCGGCAAGAAAAGAAAACTTCAGGCCAATATCCATGATGAACATAGATGCAAAAATCTTCAATAAAATACTGGCAAGCCGATTGCAACAGCACATCAAAAACTTATCCACTATGATCAAGTAGGCTTCATCCCGGGGATGCAAGGCTGGTTCAACATATGCAAGTCTATAAACGTAATTCACCACATAAACAGAACCAAAGACAAAAATCACATGATTATCTCAATTGATGCAGAGAAGGCCTTTGACAAAATTGAACAGCGCTTTATGCTAAAAACCCTCAATAAACTAGGTACTGACGGAACGTATCTCAAAATAATAAAAGCTATTTATGACAAGCCAAAAGCCAATATCATACTGAATGGGCAAAAACTGGAAGCATTCCCTTTGAAATCTGGCACTAGACAAGGATGACCTCTTTCAACATTCCTATTCAATATGGTATTGGAAGTTCTAGCCAGAGCAATCAGGGAAGAGAAAGAAATAAAGAGTATTCAATTAGGAAAGGAAGAAGTCAAATTGTCTCTATTTGCAGACGACATGATTGTATATCTAGAAGACCCCATTGTCTCAACCTAAAATCTCCTGAAACTGATAAGCAAGTTCAGCAAAGTCTCAGGATACAAAATCAATGTCCAAAAATCACAAGCATTTGTATACACCAATAACAGGCTTAAGGAGAGCCAAATCAAGAATGAACTGCCATTCACAATTGCTACAAAGAGAATAAAATACCTAGGAATACAACTAATGAGGAACGTAAAGGACCTCTTCAAGGAGAACTACAAGCCACTGCTCAACAAAATAAGAGAGGACACGAACAGATGGAGAAACATTCCATGTTCATGGTTAGGAAGAATCAATATCGTGAAAATGGCCATACTG
>NW_016108107.1:279468-286587 GCF_001604975.1 Cebus imitator | reverse complement strand
CCTCAAGGATCTAGAAATAGAAATTCCATTTGACCCAGCAATCCCATTACTGGATATATATCCAAAGGATTATAAATCGTTCTACTATAAGGACACATGCACACGAATGTTCACTGCAGCACTGTTTACAATAGCAAAGACCTGGAACCAACCCAAATGCCCATCGATGATAGACTGGACAGGGAAAATGTGGCACATATACACCATGGAATATTCTGCAACCATCAAAAACGATGAGTTCGTGTCCTTTGTAGGGACATGGATGAACCTGGAAACCATCATTCTCAGCAAACTGACACGAGCAGAAAATCAAACACCACAAGCTCTCACTCATAGGCAGGTGTTGAACAATGAGAACACAGGGAGAGGAGCACTACACACTGGGGTCTGTCGGGGGGAAAGAGGGGAGGGACAGTGGGGGGTGGGGAGTTGGGGAGAGGTAGCATGGGGAGAAAAGCCAGATATAGGTGATGGGGAGGAAGGCAGCAAATCACACTGCCACGTGTGTACCTATGCAACAATCTTGCACATTCTTCACATGCACCCCAAAACCTAAAATGCAATAAAAAAATAATTAAAATAAATAAATATTTTAAAAATGTTGTTTTGTATGTTATATCAACATTTAATGGTTTTTATTACTATGTAATGAAAAAAATATTTCAAAATTTTTTTATTTTTTAACTTTAATTACTTACATAAAGAAAAAGTCTTAGAGATCTTATATAAAGTTAAAAAATGTAAAGGGATGCTAGACCCCAAAATATTTAGAACTTCTCATTTAGAAATATTCAGACTAAGCCACATACAACTTGTTACTTGATCTATTTTCTTTCTTTCTTTTTTGTTTTAGGAGATGAGGTCTCGCTCTGTCACCTTGGCTGGAGAACAGTGGTGCAATCACAGCTCACTGCAGGCTTGAAACCCTGGGCTAAGGATTCTCCTGCCTCAGCATCCTGTGTAGCTGGGACTGTAGGTATATATGATGACACCCGGTTAATTTTTAATTTTTTTTTATAGACATGGGGTCTCACTTTGTTGGTTAGGCTGGTGTCAAACTGCTGGCCTCAAGTGACCCTTCCATGCTGGGCTCCCATCCTAGAAATATGATCCACCACAATGAACACTTGTTCAATTTTCTAAAAAAAATAAACATTTCTAAAGTAAGGCTGTGGGATGATGGCAGGAAGATAAAAGTAAAAAACAGAAAAATAAATTCTAATGATTTATTCCCACATATTCTTTTGACGGCAAGAAGAACTTTTAGTAGTTATGTTTTTTCTAAACAAACAAAAGGCAAATAAACAATGTTGTACAGGAACTTCAATACACACTGTAATATTCTCACTTTTCTGACATCAGTTAGGGAGATTCTTGGTGGTTTACTTAACTATCACTATCAGTATTTTGCTCCTCTGATCATTTTTATCAACTTACTCATGGTTAACTTCTCTCCAAGTATGTCACATCGTGACACACTGCTGCTACACAAACATGGCCAGGGTCATCCTACTCTACATGTAGAATGCTTCCCTAATTTCTTTTTTTATGCTCTGTCTCTGTGTTTTGCATTTTTCTTACCTTTATTACCAGAAACTCCAGAAAGTGAGTTGTACTAATTTATCACCATTTGCTTCATTAATTTATACTTTGCTTATATGGAATTTTCCCCAACAGCCCTCATTACAATTTCTAACCTGTTGTTTTCTTTTTTTTTTTCTGAGACAGAGTCTTGCTGTATTGTCCATGCTAGAATGCAGTGGTGCTATCACAGCTGAATGCAGCCATGACCTCCCAGGTTCAAGTGATCCTCCCACTTCAGCTTCCCAAATGGCTGAGACTGTAGGTGTTTGCCATTATGCCCATCAATATTTCGACTTTTCCAGCCCGTGGGTTCCAGAGGCCTGACTGTGAAATGTGAGTATGCATGAATTTTGGTATATGCAGAGATGAGGATCTGGAAGTAATCCTCTCTTTATACTGAGGGATGACTGTAGATGTTTTTACAATTATGCTGGAGGACACATATTGTTCCATAGCCTTGAAAATGATAGTTTTAAGGCCAAATAATTGAGTGGAATAATAGGAAAAGCAGCTGGCCAGGTGTGGTGGCTCACACCAGTAGTCACAACACATTGGGAGGCTGAGGCAGGATGATGGCCTAAGGCTGAGTCTGAGACAGGCCTCAATGACAAAGAGAGTCACTATCCCGATGGAAAACTACATGAATTAGCCTAGTGTGGTGGCATGTGCCTGTAGCCCCAGCTACTTGAATCCAGGAAGGCTGAGACTGCAGTGAGCCATAATCAGGCCTCTGCACTCCAGCCTGGGTGACAGAGTGAGACCCTGTCTCAAAACAACAAAAAACTAGCAGCTAACATTAACTGATCTTTTACCAGGGGCCTATAAATATCATAGTTCAATTTATTATAACTGTTTATTTCACTTAACCTGTCTTAAATTACTCCCAGATTTTCACTGTTTGTGCAGTTGACCTTTGGTTTAGATTGAATTGTCTCCCAAGGTATTTCCAGAAGTGAGATTACTGTGAGTTATGGTGGTCATTCTCATTGCCCTTGATATAAATTGACAAGGTTTTGGGTGCCTCCCAGCTATAATCTCAGCACTAAGCCTATGGAGGGAGGCTAAGGCAGGAGGATTGCTTGAGGCCAGCAGTATGGTGAGACACTGTCTCTATTACTTAAAAAAATTGCCAAGCTTTACCTTGGAAGGGTTATATACAATTTAAACACCCCCCCATAGTATAAGAAAGTGCCCATTTCACTGTACCTTTACCAGCACATGATATTATACTTTAATAGGTTATTTTATTATTTTAAATAGATAAAAGACCTCATGTTGCTTTATTTATTTGTCATATTTCAATGTTTTTCCTTATCTTAGCTTATTAGCTTTATTTTTCTGTCTGTAAATGGTTGTCTTTGTTATTTTGTTCTTTGAGACAGGGTCTTGCTCTGTTACTCAGGCTTGATTGTAGTGGCATAATCATGACTCACTGCAGCCTTGACGTCCCAGGCTCAAACTACCCTCCCTCTTCAGCTTCCTGAGTAGCTGGGACCACAAGTGTGCACCTCCACACCCAGCTAAGTTTTTTCTTTTTGTGGATATAGACAGGGTCTTGCTATGCTGCCCAGGCAGGTCTCTAGCTCCTGGCCTCAAGCAATCCTCCTGTACTGGCCTGTTAAGTTGCTGGAATTTCAAGCATGAGCCACCATGCCTGGCCTTGGCCAGTCCTGTATTCTCTAGAGTTCCCTTTACTTTGTGCTAGCTGATCTCTCATTATGCTGTTCCCCTGTTATAATGAATAATTCTCTATATTAAATTTTACCACTTTAAACTTTTGAGTGGTTTATGTCTCCTGTTTGCACTCTAATACAGAGTTGATGCTAGGAAGGGTCCCAGGAGATAGACCCACGCAGATGGGATTTGGGCACAGGTTTGGTTATCCAAGGGGCAGTGCTGAGCTCCTTGCCTATGGGAAATGGGATGCTGGTGATTTCAGGGAGTGACCTTATCATGACTCAAGCTACCACTTACTGTTGATTGTGATGAAATGCCAGCTGAGGCCCATGCTCTGGGAGCTAAGTGGTTGCTGCACTTGACCGCTATAATGGCTGGTGTGGAAAGGGTCCTTTTGGATGTACTTGAGCAGAGGTCCCCAAACCCTGAGCCATGGAGCTGTAAGGAGCCACACAGCAGGAGGTGAGTGATGTCCAGTGAGGGAAGCTTCACATTCCCGCCTGAGCTCTGCCTTCTCTCAGATCAGCAGCAGCATTAGATTCTCTTAGAACAAACCCTATTGTGAACCATGCATCCCAGGGATGAAGGTTGCATGGTCCCTGTGAGAATAATGCCTGATGATGTGTCACTTTCTCCTATCACACTCAGATGGGACCATCTAGTCACAGGAAAACAAGCTTAACGTATACTAATTCTAAATTATGGTGAGTTCTGTAATTATTTATTATCTATTACAATGTAATAATGGAAATAAAGTGCCCAATAAATGTAATGTGCTTGAATCTTCTGGCTCCGCTCCTGCCTCCCGGCAGCCTCTCCAGACCCATAACTTTTTCCATGTCGGCCTCTACAGACCAAGCTCATGGCTCGCAATGGCCTATTTAGGCGCATACCCTACCTCATGGTAGTCTTCACAGTTGAGGCTACTGCCTCACGGCAGCCTCCACAGGCCCAGCTCTTCCCTTACAATGGCCTCTTTAGTTCTAGCTCCTGCCTCTTGGTGGCCTATCCGGGACAAAAGTGTCCACAAGTCGGCCTCTCAAGCCCCAGATCTTCCTCCCAGCTGTGCCTAGAGGCCCAGCATCTGCCTCACAACAACCTCTTTCAGCTCAGCTCCTGCCTAGCTCCTGGTGGCATTTTTAGGCCCAAAACTGCCTCAAGTAAAGCTCTCCAAGCCCACCTTCAGCCTCTTAATGTCTTGGACAGGCCCAACTCCTAAGTAACAGTGGCCTCTCCAGGCCCAGCTCCTGTCCCCTGACAGGCTGTTCAGGCCCAAAACGTCCTCAAGTCAGCCACTTTAGGCACAGCTCCTGCCTCCGACTGGCCTCTTCAGGCCCAGTTCCTGCATCTCGGTGGCTTCTCCAGACTGACAACTTTCTCAAGTCTGCCATTCCAGGTCCAACTCCTGCCTCCCATCGGCCTCTACAGGCCCCAACTCTGCCTCACAGCAGACTCTCCAGGCCCAGCATCTGTCTCACTGCAGCGCCGCCAGGCCAAGCTCCTGCCTTTCAGCAGCCTCGACAGGCCCAGGTCCTGCCCATGAACAGGCTCTCCTGGCTGGAATCTTCCTCAAGTTGGCAACTCCAGGCTTAGCACTTGCCTCACACTGAGCTCTTTAGGCCCAGCTTACGCCTGTTGCAGCCTCCCCAGCCAAAGCTACTGCATGCCAGCAGCCTCTCCAGCCCCAGCTCCTGGCTCCCATCTGCCTCTGCAGGCCTAACCTCTGCCTCACAGCAGACTCTTCACGTCCAGCATCTGCCTCACCATGGCCCCACCAAGCCAAGCTCCTGCCTTTCAGCAGCCTCTACACGCCCAGTTCCTGCCACCCCATGGTCTCTTTAGGCCAAGATCAGGCCTCACGGGTGTCTTTCCAGATGAAGATTTTGCCTTATGGGAACCTTCCCTGGCTAGGGGGCTGCCTGTTCCTTGGAAGCCTGGATAGGCCCAGGTCCTGCCTCATACGGGCATCTCTGTGCAAAACTTATGACTCACAATGGCATCTCCAGCTGCAGCTTTGGTCCCGGGACGGCGTCTCCAGGCACAAAACTTCCTCAAGTCAGCCTCTCTAGGCCCAGTTACTGCCTCCCGGTGGCCTCTGAATGCTGAAATCATTCTCAAGTTGGCCTCTCCATGCCCAGCACATGCCTCCCATTGGCCTCTAAAAGCCCAGCCTCTGTTTCATTGCAGATTCTCCAGGCCCAACTCTGTCTTGGCTGAGGATACAGGAACACCTGCTGCCTCATAACAACCTTTTGGCCCAGCTCCTGACAATTTGCCAAGGGCCACTATGCGCCCAAAACATCCTTAAGTCAACCACTCCACCCAACTTCTCTCTCCCAGTGGCATGTAAAGGCTCAGCTTTAGCATGAAAAAGGCCTCTGCACCACCCACACTTTACTTCTCGAAGACTTTTGGAGGTCTCTTTGGGCCCAGATTATGCTTCTCCTTTCATGGCCTCTCCAGGCCCAGGTGCTGCCTCCCAACATTCTTCCGGGCCCAGTTCTTCCTCCTGGCTGCGTCTACTGGCCCACCTCCTTCCTCGCCTTGCAACAACCTCTGTGGACTCAGCTCGCCCAGCTCCCAGTGGCCTCCGTAGGCCACAGCCTTCCTCACATTGGGCGTTCCAGGCCGATCCTCTGTATCATGTCTGTCTCTCAAGGTGCAGCTTCTGTTTCATGGTGGCCTTTTTTAGTCGAACTCCTGCCTCGCCATGGCCTCTTCAGGCTTATCTTCTGCCTCTTAGTGGACACTCAAGGCTCATCTCCTCTCTCATGGTGGTCTTTTGTGTCCTGCACTTGCCTTTCAGTGGCCTCTTCTGGATCCAGCTCTATAGGTGTTTGTTTGTCAACTGCATCCTGAAGCCCAAAGCTTCCCTAAACTCTCGTGTGTTCACTTCCTAGCAGTGTGCCTTAGCTAAAGGCCTGCATCTACTTTTACCTTGAGAGTGGATTTCTGCCAGATTTGTAGCAAATTCTGCCTGTGTCTTCTTACAGTGTTGTCTGCTTTACTGAATGTCTTATGGTTTTTCCTGTTTTCTGAGGGTTTGGAGCGGACTGGGCCTCTGCTTGGGCTGTTTGTCTTTGCCCTGGACATGGTAGCTGCTGATTTCATGTCTTCTTTTTGTACATTTTTTACAGTTAACTTTTGTTTTTCTTATAGTCTTGCTCTGTCACCCAGGCTTGGGTGTCATCGTGTGATCATGGCTCAGCTGCAGCCTTGGCCTTTTGGCCTCCACTGATTTCCCAAGTCAGCATCTTCACTAGCTGACACTACAGGCAGATGCCGCCATTTCTAACTAATTTCTGATTTGGTTTGAGAAGCTGGTTCTCACTCTATTGCTTAGGCTGGTCTTCTTTTTCCTTTTCTTGTTTTTTGAGACTGAATCTCACTCAGTTGCCCAGTCTAGAGTGCAGTGGCAGGATCTTGGCTCACTGCAGCCTCAGCCTCATGGGTTCAATTGATTCTCCTGCCTCAGCCTCCTTAGTAACTTGGATTACAGGTGTGGCCACCACACCTGGCTAGTTTTTGTATTATTAGTAGAGACGAGGTTCCACCATGTTGGTCAAGCTGGTCTTGAACTCCTGATCTTGTGATATGCCCACCTCAGCCTCCCAATGTGCTGGGATTACAGGCATGAGCCACCGCACCCAGCCTAGACTGGTCTTAAACTTTTGGACCCAAGTAATCCTCTTGCCTGGGCCTCTCAAAGTGCTGAAATTACAAGCATGAGCCATCATCCGTGGCCTGTCCTTTGCTTACCATGAGGTATTAAGAATTTATTCTTTGATTGATATACTATGATTATATACATTTATGAATATATAGATATTTTAAACTTTTCTGGGATACCATTTTTTT
>NW_016108107.1:273915-279304 GCF_001604975.1 Cebus imitator | reverse complement strand
CAAGTGATCCTCCCCCATCAACCTCCTGCTGTGCTGGGATCACAAGTGTGAGCCACTACACCTGGCCTGCAATTCTCTTTTCATGGATCATTAAGAAGTTACCTTTTAATTAGTATACTATAAATACATATGTAGGTATGTGTGTGTATATTTATATGTGAATATATGTGTGTATATATTTACATAACATACACACACTCCCACATATGCATTGTGAGAGATAGTTCCATACGTAGAAATCGATAAGCCTCTTCCAGCTTTTGAAACCACCCTTATCACAAACACGAAAGAAGTACAAAGTATTGTTATTAACGACCATGGACCAAGATGACCATGAGTCAATAGTACTTTGCACCTCAACCACCTTCCAGCAGAGCATCTCAAAGGGCTGAATATATCTGGACATCATACCCTTTCACATAGATTGGGATGCTTTGCAATTATTACTTCTCTTGAGACCTCAGTGGGAACTCATCAGTGTAAAATCAGAAACTATTTCTCAAATCATAGAGATACTGAATAACAGCTTTGGTCAGGAAATAGGTATTGCATTTGGTTAGTCATGACAAGCTCCTGGCCTAGGAAGATAGAATATTGCAGAAAGAGAGAGAGAGAGAGAGAGAGAGAGAGAGAGAGAGAGAGAGAGAGAGAGAGTGTGTGTGTGTGTGTACATCTTGCATACAGATGTGGAGGTAGAAGTAGGGGGTTGAATTTAATAAAAACCAGAAGGGGGCAGGCTGCTGGGAGGGGCACTTGTTTTGGCAGCAGCTGTGTAACTCTAGAGTTAAGAAATAATTATAATTCTCAGATTTTTCTCCTGGAAAATAAAGATTATAATTCCTGCCTTGATATGTGAGTTAGGTGGTCTGCTATATGCAAATTATCTAGTATATAATAGGTGCTGAATAAATCCTATTTTCTGTAGCTCATTCTTAATCACTGCTTAATTTTTAAAAGTTTAGAATAACAATGGCTTCTGTAAAAATTATTTGTAATTATTATACAAAATCTAAGTCCTATAGAAAAGTACAGAGAAACAGAGAGAGAGAGAGAGAGAGAAGTAACAAATCATGAAATTTTCAATTGCCAAGAAATAACTCAACATTAGGTGATATGGCCCAGTGCGACATCTCACGCCTGCATTCCCAGCACTTTGGGAGACTGAGGTGGGTGGATCACTTGAAGTCAGGAGTT
Source organism: Cebus imitator (assembly GCF_001604975.1). Classification (NCBI taxonomy): domain Eukaryota; kingdom Metazoa; phylum Chordata; class Mammalia; order Primates; family Cebidae; genus Cebus; species Cebus imitator. The sequence goes on along the minus strand of NW_016108107.1, from coordinate 278,110 downwards.
CTAGACCAGCCTGGTCAACATGGTGAAACTCTGTCTCTACTAAAAATTCTGAAATTTCTTCTGATTGTGCTTTTAAAATTAAAAAAAAAAAAGCCAAAATTAGCCAGGCATCATGATGGGTGCCTGTCATCCCAACTACTCGAGAGGCTGAGGGACAAGAACCGCTTGAGCCTGGGAGGCAGAGGTTACAGTGAGCTGAGATTGTACCATTCCACTCCAGCCTAGGCAACAGAGTGAGACTCTGTCTCAAAAAAAAAAAAAAGAGAATTAATTCAGAACTTAGTGTGCAAATAGGTAGTTAGATGAATAGATAATTTGATTTAAAATAACTCCATATTTTGAATGTGTTTAGTTTATATATAACTTTCTTTTGCTTGATACAACAGAAGCTGAAGAAACTAAAGGTGGGAGAACTTCTGAACTTCAGATAAATGCCTTTGTGCAAGTCATATCTTTTGATTCAACATTCATTAAAATTATGAAAAAGATAAAAGTGTCTTGATTATTTTTATCTGCAGTTTCTATTTTCACCCACAGCTGCTTTATTTTTGAAATTGGTGCATTTTTAGAGTTTCTGTTAATGCATGTATACTTAGATGACATCTTTCCTGGGAGAATATTCTTGATTCAGTTTCCTTTTCTTTCGTTCTTTAAGTTCTGACTCTATTGTCATCTGGTTCTGGCTGGGGCTGTGGGAAGGTCTGAGGCTGGCTGGAGGTTCTTCTCACATGTGTGTTGTGTTTTCCTGCCGAAAGGCCAGTGGAGTACTTCTTTTTTATTCATTGAACTTCAGTAGCTTAGCCAGGGTTGGTTCTAGGCCAGTCATTCTGTATTAGTTTTTCCAGATATATGGTGTGCCCTTTGACTACTGACTATGTACTTCCCTATCTCTGCATTCCTTCCTTTCCTTCTTTCTTTTTCACTCTCCTTTCCCTCCCACCCTCCCTTCCTCCCTTTCTTCTTCCCTTTCTTCCTTCCTTCATTCCTTCCTTCCTTCCCTCCCTCCCTTCCTCCTTCTCTCACTCCCTCCATTCTTAGATTTCTTCTTTTCTTTCAAGGCAGGGCCTTGCTCTCTCACCCAGGTTCTAGAACAAATTGGTGTCATCATAGCTCACTGCAGCCTCAAACTCCTGGGCTCAAAAAATCTTCCTGCCTCAGCCTCGCTCGTAGCTGGGACTACAAGCGTGCACCACCACACTTGGCTAATTTTTGTTACTTTTCTAGAGATAGGGTTTTGCTGTGTTGTCCAGGCTTTTCTTGAACTGCTGGCCTCAGGCTATCCTGCCACCTTAGCCTCCTAAAGCACTGGGATTATAGGTGTGAGCCCCCGTGCCCAGCCCTGCTTTGTTTTTAGGTTCTCTACCTCGGGGTCACCAATGGACAACCCAGTGTTAGACTATTATCTCTAATTTCCATCACTTTTTCAGTTGCTTTAATGTAGCTCTTTTATCCTCTGATTCACTTTGACTTTTTTTTGAGATGGAGAATCACTCTGTCACCCAGGCTGGAGTGCAGTGGTGCAATCTCAGCTCACTGCAACATTTGCCTCCCAAGTTCACGTGATTCTCCTGCCTCAGCCTCCCTCGTAGCTGGGATTACAGGTGTGCGCCACCACACCTAGCTAATATTTGTATTTTTAGTAGAGACAGAGTTTTGCCATGTTTGCCAGTCTGGTCTCAAACTTCCGAGCTCAGGTGATCCGCCTGCCTCAGTCTCCCAAATTGCTGAGATTACAGGCGTGAGCCACCGCACCTGGCTGCTACATTTTCTTTATTCTTTTTTCCATAGATGGAAGGAAACAGGTTCATTCCATCTCTTCACTATTGTGAATAGTTGCAAATTTTTTTACACTTGTTATCAAGAGATAGAATTTAGTTTCTCTTCCCTTGAAAACGAGCTTAGACCCCTGCTTCTGTAAGTAGAATACAGTGGAAGTGCTACTCATGACCTGCCAAAGTCAGGTCTAAAAGATGACACTGTTTCTACTTGGCTCTCCTTCCTGGGGTGAGTGCACTTGGAACCCATTCACCATTTTGTGAGAAAGCCCAGGCCATGTAGGGAGGTTATGTGTGGGTGTTCCACCAGATAGTCCGAGCTGAGACCCTGGCTGACAGCCTACATTCACCAGGAGATATTTAAGCAAGGAAACCTTCGACACTATTCTAACTCCATACTCTTTGAAGGCAACCACATCCTGAGCCAGAGCTGCCTAGTGGAGTCTAGTCAGCCTCCAGATTTGTGAGAAGACTAATAAACATCATTGTAACTTTATATCTTGGGGTGGGTTTTGTTTGTTTGCTAGTTTGTTAGTTTGTCACTCTGTCCCCCAGGCTGGAGTGCAGTGGTGTGATCTCAGCTAACCACAACCTCCACCTCTGGAGTTGAAGTGATTCTCCTGCCTGAATAGCTAGGATTACAGGCATGTGCTAATACACCTGGCTAATTTTTGTATTTTTAGTAAAGATGGGGTTTCATCATATTGGCCAGGCTGGTCTCTAACTCCTTACCTCATGATCCACCTGCCTTGGCCTCCCAAAGTGCTGGGATTTCAGGCGTGAGCCACCATGCCCAGCTGGTATGTTACACAGCAACAGACAGCAAATACACAAAGTCATCTTCCAATATAAACATTATATTACTTACTTCTCCACTTGACAGCATTTAATGGTTTAGAATTGGGTGTAAAGACGAAACCCAATCCTGAATCCATCTGACAAGGAATTAATAGCCAGAGTATATAAGGAGCTCAGGGGAAACAAAATCAATAGGGGAAAAAAAGCTCTAGTAATCTGATTTAAAATAAGCAAAAGATCAGAATAGACATTTCTCAAAAGAAGACATAAAAATGGCAAATGAATATATGAAAAGGTGCTCAACATCACTGATCATCAGAGAAATGAAAATTAAAACTACAATGAGCTATCATCTCACCCCCGTTAAAATGGCTTATATCCAAAAGACAGGCAGTAACAAATGCTAATGAGGATGTGGAGAAAAGGGAACCCTGGTACACTATTTGTGGGAATGTAAATCAGGGCAACCACCATGGAGAATGGCTTGGAGGGTCCTCAAAAAACTAAAAAGAGAGCTATTTTATGACAAAGTAATCCTACTGCTGGGTACCCAAAAGAAAGAAAATCAGCATATCAAAGAAATATCTACATTTCTATATATTGCAACACTATTCACAATAGCCAAGATTTGGAAGCATCTAGGTGTCCATCAACAGGTGAATGGATAAAGAAAATGTGGTAAAACACATATACAATGGGATATTATTCAACCATGAAAAAGAATAGAATCCTGTTATTTGCCAAAACATGGGTAGAACTGGAGATCATTATGTTAACTAAAATAAGTCAGACACAGAAAGACAAATTTTGCATGCTTCCAGTCATTTGTGGGTGCTAAAATTTAAAACAATGAAACTCATGGAGATAGAGAGTAGAATGATGGTTACCAAAGGCTGGGGAGGGTAGTGGGCTGGAAGGGGTGCACAGGAATAATTAATGGGTACAAAAATACAGTTAGAATAAATAAGATGTAGTCCTTGGTAGTAAAACAAAGTTATAATGGTAAACGATAATTTCTTGCATATTTTAAAATAGCTAAAAGAGGCCAGGTGTGGTGGCTTATGCCTGTATTCCCAGAATTTTGGGAGGCCAAGGCAAGTGGATAACCTGAGGTCAGGAGTTCAAGATCAGCCTGGCCAACACAGTGAAGCCCTATCTCTGCTAAATATACAAAAATTAGCTGGGCGTGGTGGTGTGCACCTGTAATTCCAGCTACTCAGGAGGCTGAGGCAGGAAAACTGCTTGAATGTCGGAGGCAGAGGTTTCAGCAAGCCAGAGGTTGCAGTAAACCAAGATTGTGCCACTACACTCCAGCCTAGGCAACAGAGTGAGACTCCATGTCAAAAAAAAAAGGAATAAGTTCAAAGAACAACTCAATGAAATAAAATGAGAAGGCAAGATTAGAGAAAAAAGAGTAAAAAGGAATGAAGTCTCCAAGAAATATGGGACTATGTGAAAAGACCTAATCTACGTTTGATAGGTGTACCTGAATGCGACGAAGAGAATGAATCCAAGATGGAAAATACTCTTCAGGATATTATCCAGGAAAACTTCCCCAACCTAGCAAGGCAGACCAATATTCAAGTCCAGGAAATACAGAGAACACCACAAAGATATTCCTC
>NW_016108107.1:270222-272375 GCF_001604975.1 Cebus imitator | reverse complement strand
AAGGAGATAGAGACACAAAAACCCTTAAAAAAATCAATAAATCCAGAAGCTGGTTTTTCGAAAAGATCAACAAAATAGACCACTAGCCAGATCAATAAAAAAGAAGAGAGAGAATAATCAAATAGATGCAATAAAAAGCGATAAAGGGGATATCACCACTGATTCTATGGAAATACAAACCATCATCAGAGGTTATTACAAAAAACTCTATGCACATAAACTAGTAAACCTGGAAGAAATGGATAAATTCCTGGACACTTGCCTCCTCCCAAGCCTAAACCAGGAAGAAGTCAAAACTCTGAATAGACCAATAACAAGGTGTGAAGTTGAGGCAGTAAGTAAGAGCCTACCACCCAAAAAAAGCCCAGGTCCAGATGGGTTCACAGCCGAATTCTACCAGACACACAAAGAGGAGATGGTACCATTCCTTCTGAAACTATTCCAAATAATCCAAAAAGAAGGAATCCTTCCCAAATCATTTTATGAGACCAACATCATCCTGATACAAAAACCTGGCAGAGACTTGGCAAGAAAAGAAAACTTTAGGCCAATATCCATGATGAACATAGATGCAAAAACCTTCAATAAAATACTGGCAAACCGATTGCAACAGCATATCAAAAAGATTATCCACCATGATCAAGTAGGCTTCATCCCGGGGATGCAAGGCTGGTTCAACATATGCAAGTCTATAAACAATTCACCACATAATCAGAGCCAAAGACAAGAACCACATGATTATCTCAATTGATGCAGAGAAGGCCTTTGACAAAATTCAACAGCCCTTTATGCTAAAAACCCTCAATAAACTAGGTACTGACGGAATGTATCTCAAAATAATAAAAGCTATTTACGACAAACCAACAGCCAATATCATACTGAATGGGCAAAAACTGGAAGCATTCCCTTTGAAATCTGGCACTAGACAAGTATGCCCTCTCTCGCCACTCCTATTCAATACGGTATTGGAAGTTTTAGCCAGAGCAATCAGGCAAGAAAAAGAAATAAAGGGGATACAAACAGGAAAGGAGGAAGTCAAATTGTCTCTATTTGCAGATTACATGATTGTATATCTAGAAGACCCCATCGTCTCAGCCCAAAACCTCCTGAAACTGATAAGCAACTTCAGCAAAGTCTCAGGATACAAACTCAATGTGCAAAACTCACATGCATTCCTATACACCAATAACAAACTTAAAGAGAGCCAAATCAAGAACGAACTGCCATTCACAATTGCTACAAAGAGAATAAAATACCTAGGAATACAACTAACAAGGAAGGTAAAGAACCTCTTCAAGGAGAACTACAAGCCACTGCTCAACAAAATAAGAGAGGACACGAACAGATGGAGAAACATTCCATGTTCATGGTTAGGAAGAATCAATATCATGAAAATGGCCATACTGCTCAAAGTAATTTACAGATTCAACGATATCCCCATCAAGCTACCAATGACCTTCTTCACAGAACTGGAATAAAACACCTTAAACTTCATATGGAAACAAAAGAGAGCGCGAATAGCCAAGCCAATTGTAAGCAAAAAGAACAAAACAGGAGGCATCACACTACCGGACTTCAAACTATACTACAAGGCTACAGTAATCAAAACAGCATGGTACTGGTACCAAAACAGAGATATAGACCAATGGAACAGAAAAGAGGCCTCGGAGGCTATACCACACATCTACAACAATCTGATCATTGACAGACCTCACAAAAACAAGCAATAGGGAAAGGATTCCCTGTTTAATAAATGGTGTTGGGAAAACTGGCTAGCCATGTGCAGAAAGCAGGAACTGGACCCCTTCCTGACACCTTACACTAAAATTAACTCCAGATGGATTAAAGACTTAAACATAAGAACTAACACCATAAAAACCCTAGAAAAAAACATAGGCAAAACCATTCAGGACATAGGCATAGGCTAGGGCTTCATGACCAAAACACCAAAAGCATTGGCAACAAAAGCCAAAATAGACAAATGGGACCTAATCAAACTCCACAGCTTCTGCACGGCAAAACAAACAGTCATTAGAGTGAATCGGCAACCAACAGAATGGGAAAAAAATTTTGCAATCCACCCATCTGACAAAGGGCTAATATCCAGGATCTACAAAGAACTAAAACAGATTTACAAGAAAAAAACAAGCCCA